>NC_041380.1:308544543-308631400 GCF_002162155.2 Triticum dicoccoides | reverse complement strand
TCCCTGCCCGTCGCCGCTGCCTCCCACCTACAGTCATCGCCGCCGTTGCTGCTAGCTCCACCGTGCCCCGCCTCTGCTCCGCCTGCCGCTGCGGCCTCACCGCGCCGCGCGCAGGCATCCGCCTCCTCCCCTGGCCGGCGTCGTGGACGCCGGCGGCCACGCCGATGGCCTCGCCCGAGCTCGCGCACGGGCTCCCCCAGTCTGGCGCCCAGCGCCCGCGCTTGGCTCCACCCTGTAACCGCGCGCCCGTTAAGGCCCTGGGCCCATGACATGAGGGGCCCACGCCCTAGAACGTTAAAAACAAAAAAGAATTAAAAATATATTAATTAATTAATTAATTAAAATTAATTAATTAAAAATAATTAAAATATTAATTAACTTAATCAATCTAGTTTAATTAAACCTAATTAGCCTGCTAATAAAACTAACTATTGTTAATTGGTTAACAACGACCCACATGTCAGTTTGACCGGTCAACAGTCAGAGTTGACCGCTGACGTCATGCCGACATCATGCTAACGTCATAATTGTATTTTCTAATTTAATTAATTCTGCTAATCCTAAAAATGATTTAAATCTTTAAAAATTAATATAAAATAATCCGTAACTCGGATGAAAATACTTTGTACATGAAAGTTGCTCAGAATGACGAGACGAATCTGAATACGCAACCCGTCCATCCACCACACATCCCTAGCATAGCGAACACGCAACTTTCCCCCTCCGGTTCATCTGTCCGAAAACGCGAAACACCGGGGATACTTTCCCGGATGTTTCCCCCTCCTTCGCCGGTATCACCTCCTACCGCGTTAGGGCACCACTAGCACAACTACTTGTCATGCATCGCTATGCATCTGTTTGCATTATATTCATTGTTTCTTCCCCCTCTTCTCTCCGATAGACTACGAGACTGACGCCGCTACTGGTGCCCCGATCGACTACCGTGTTGACGACCCCTCTTTCTTGCCAGAGCAACCAGGCAAGCCATCCCCTTGATCACCAGATATCGCCTATTCTTCTCTCTACTGCTTGCATTAGAGTAGTGTAGCATGTTACTGCTTACCGTTAATCCTATTCTGTTGCATAGCCTGTCATTGTTGCTACAGTTGTTGATACCTTACCTGCATTCCTAAATGCTTAGTTTAGGATGCTAGTTTATCATCAGTGGCCCTACATTCTTGTCAGTCTGCCATGCTATACTATCAGGCCGTGATCACATCGGGTGTTGATCACGGGTATATACTATACATATTACACATGATACATGTGGTGACTAAAGTCGGGTCGGCTCGTGGAGTACCCGCGAGTGATTCACGGATTGGGGGCTGAAAGGACCTTTGTCCCGACGGCCCTCTGGGTGGATCTTTGTGGCGGAGCGACACGGCAGGTTGAGACCACCCAGGAGAGAGGTGGGCCTGGCCCTGGTCGGTGTTCGTGGTTACTTCAAAATAACACGCTTAATGAGATCTTGGTATTTGATCTGAGTCTGGCCATTGGCCTATACGCACGAACCAACTACGCGGGAACAGTTATGGGCACTCGACGTCGTGGTATCAGCCGAAGCCTTCGTGACGTCAGCGACTGAGCGGCGCGCGCCGGATTGGACTGGAGCATCTGCTCTTGTATAAGGGAGGCTAGGCCTGCTCGCCGGTCGCGTACGCAACGTGCAGGTGTGCAATGGGCGATGGGCCCAGACCCCTGCGCCATAGGTTTTAGACCGGCGTGCTGACCTCTCTGTTGTGCCTAGGTAGGGCTGCAACGTGTTGATCTTCCGAGGCCGGCCATGACCCAGGAAAGTGTGTCTAGACAAAGGGGATCGAGCGTGTTGGGAAATGTGGTGCACCCCTGCAGGGAAGTTGATCTATTCCAATAGCCGTGTCCCTCGGTAAAAGGATGACCCGGAGTTGTACCTTGACCTTATGACAACTAGAACCGGATACTTAATAAAACACACCCTTCCAAGTGCCAGATACAACCGGTGATCGCTCTCTCACAGGGCGACAAGGGGATGATCACCGGGTAGGGTTATGCTATGCGATGTTACTTGGTGAACTTACCATCTACTCTCTTCTACATGCTGCGAGATGGAGGTTGCTAGAAGCGTAGTCTTCAATAGGACTAGCCATCCCCCTCTTATTCCGGCATTCTGTAGTTCAGTCCACATATACTACCCCTTTCATTGATACCAATGCATATGTAGTGTAGCTCCTTGCTTGCGAGTACTTTGGATGAGTACTCATGGTTGCTTTGCTCCCCCCTTTTCCCCCTTCCTCTATTCGATTGTTGTGACCAGACGTTGGAGTCCAGGAGCCAGACGCCACTATCAATGATGACTGCTACTACTCGGGAGGTGCCTACTACTACGTGCAGGCCGCTAACGACGACCAGGAGTAGTTTAGGAGGATCCCAGGCAAGAGGCCTACGCCTCTTTCGATCTGTATCCCAGTTTGTGCTAGCCATCTTATGGCAACTTGTTTAACTTATGTCTATACTCAGATATTGTTGTTTCCGCTGACTCGTCTATGATCGAGTTCTTGTATTCGAGCCCTCGAGGCACCTGGCTTGTAATATGATGCTTGTATGACTTATTTTTATTTGTAGAGTTGTGTTGTGATATCTTCCCGTGAGTCCCTGATCTTGATCGTACACGTTTGCGTATATGATTAGTGTATGATTGAATCAGGGGCGTCACAAGTTGGTATCAGAGCCAACTACCTGTAGGAATCCCCCTTCCAAACTGCTTGGCCGAAGTTGAGTCTAGTCACTGAAAAAGTTTTTACTAACATGGCTGTGCGGCTTACGGGCCCACGTCGCCATTGGGTGGATTAGGATCTTTTATTCCTCGACCTATACTCTGGGACTCTGATCTCTCTTCTATTCAGATTAAAGGTTTTACTAACTCTGATTCTAGGTTCTCGTAAATACTTCCTTCCGGAGGGCCACTCATTCCAACGATGGCTTGACTCACTAGCAGATTATGAAGATACTCTCCGCTGTTCTCTCGAGACTTTGTGCACATTGCTTTTGCCATCCCCTACCACCGAAATATCCCTATGGATAAATAGCTACACCTGTCATCCTTACTTTTATTCCTAGTTAATCTTGTTATTACAAGATACCCCGAAATTCTCTCTGTTGTTCCAAAAATACCTTGTGCCCACTGCCCTTGCAGTTCTTTGCAACCTGAATACCCCTACGAATAATTTCTCGCACTTATCAAGTATTCGCTCATCCCCAGTGGATACATGTTTTTCACAAAAGTCTTCGAAATACCATTCGATCTTCGAAAATCCTCAACAGCCTATTGCTCTTGAAATTCTTGCTTGCTTGCATTATGATTAACCTCATAAGTCCGGTAATCTTGTTGGCATCCTTAGTCATTATCAGTTTGAGTCTGTTGAATCAATATGTTGTGAATGCTCGCAATCCTTAATCAGATCATTCATTTCTTCCTTCCAGCTTAGACGTCATTTTAAACATGAGCTGGATCTCGACCAATCAAATTGCCATTGATTGTACCCCTAAGGCTATTCAACTTATCCATCCCTAATCAGAGCATTGCTTCCGATCCCTTGTCTTGGAATTCATAATTACTTTGCATTTGAGCTTTGAGTTAGTCAGTTGCTTCTATAATCTGATCTCAATGCATTCTTTCTTCCTCTGGTTGAGTACCGATGCTCACATCAGATCCCTTGTGGACCACCAGACCCTTTGTCGGAAATTTATCCGACAACGTCCTTCATATTCATTAAGCTTGTGAGCCTTTCCTCGGATACATAATGCCTCTAGTAAATTGTATCCTCTGCTTGCTTAAGCATGATCTACTATCGAGCTTGTGTTATTCATTCTTGAAATTTGTGGTATATGCCCCTAAGATGCCCCGATGGGTTGAACCTATACCTTCCCTAAAAACCGTATGAACCCGAAGGTTTTCACAAGTCATACCCTTCTGGTGTTTTACTAGATAACTTTCTACCATACAACTTCTTCCAGGACGAGAAGTGGATGTAAGTTCATGCATTGGAGAAGTTGGAGTCGACCTTGAACTTTGTGTCCTGCCCATGGTTCCAATAACTTTTCGCTTCATCATTCCTTTGACTTGATGTCATCACTGATTGATTGCATCTTCATGAATTCTCTCAACAAAAGTGTCATGATCATCATCAACCTTATGAGCTCTTCTAGGATATCAATCGAATTCATGATGAGAAGTACCATCCTTGCCCCTCGATGAATTGTGTTATCATCGACAACTTAATTGCCTTCACTCCAACACAAACTTGATCGTGTTTTGAGTAGTACCTTGAGTTCCATTATATCCAACTTGTGATATGTTCTACCTTGGAGTATTACCATCTTTTATGTCAAAAATGTTGTGAGAATTTCACCACCTCTTAAGAATTCTTGATATAGTAATACTTATCTCCATTTCCGTTCATATCTTGGTCCCGTGTTGTTTCTAACCGGAATACCGACAATTGAACTCTGATGTGTGAAATCAAAACTTCTAGCAACCCTATTGCTTTGAAGTGAATGGTCGATAGTTTCATTCTAAGTCTTTTGTTCATTGAATCACCATTCTAACTTTGATCATGCTACCTAAACCCATATTTCGGGTGGACCTTTCAACCGATGTTTAACTGTGTATGTTTTCCTTGAGCATACCTCTTTATATCATTTGATCTGACAAATGATATCTCGTTGTTCACATAAGTGTGGAAATCCATCTTTTGAAAATCTCAATGAATTGTCACTGAGTCAATCAGCCACCTCCTCACCTCTCCTTGATTTAGTGATGAACTCTTGTTTCGGAACTCACTTCCATAGTTCAATTCCCGAGAATCTTACAATGTCATCTCGACAATTTGTGTTGCACCTCTCTTCTCAGGCATCCCGAGTCTGCAATATGATGCCAATAAGAACTGGATCTCGGTCAAATATGATGGTTGGAACATATTCCCAAGATTTATAACATTAGTCTTTGACCTGATAAGGTGATGTCATGCCTAGCACACCTGGCCGGAGGAACTATTGTTATAAGCTTGCTTTTTGGCAAGGTTATCCATTTTCCCATGAGGAAATTGTAAGACTTATTCTATAAGTTGTTCCTGATGGTTCCTTTGTGTATCCATAGCCCGATCTTTACCTGATGACCATGTCAATAGTATCTCGAAGCATGTTTGTGCTACTCTGATCATCAATAAGAGCATTTGAAGCCCAATGCTAAATGTTTCTTGCTCAATTATCCAAACACCATTGTATGGGTAATGTCATGAAATTTCTCTCCCCTTACCTAAAGGGTTTTCTACGTTATATCCTGTCATGGATATCATGCTCTACTTGTCATTGGGGAGGATATACCCCTGGAATATGTGTTCAAACACATCTTCCTTTCCACTGTTCTGTTTAATCTGATAATCACATTTTCCTTTCCATTGTTTTGTTTAACCTTTCTTGCGATCTATATATGGTCTAAGCAATAATATTCTCCTGCTTATGTAAACACCTTGGTGTACACTTTTGTCAGTAAGTCCATGTTACTATTGTTGATGACATTCCGGTAGCCACCGATGGACGAGAACTTTGCCTAATGGTTCGCCTCGTTCAACGAGCAGGAAAACGATTCTCTCCGTCCCTCGCCCTTGGTACCGACATTGTTGCCGACATAACTGACAGGCTACCCTCTGACATGCCTTGCTATCATGACCATGCAAGATGTCACCGCTCCTCCTACTTTTAACCCAGATGGTGGGCCCATTATCCACAGTTCCACAAGATCGAAACCTGACTCTCCTGTACACCCCAGCTCCTAAAGGTTATTCCTCATGCTTGGCTTCGTATGTAATTCACGAGCCACCTTCCAAGAGATCATCAATTCTGGTATCAGACATAATACTTAATCTCGTTGCTCTAAAACCCTTTTACACTTTGTTTTAGGCTTCGAACGATTTCCTACCCGCTTGAAACTTCTCATGGTACTTTCTTACTTTGCTCTCAATATTTTCTTAAGTTTCAGTTCGAGAGTTACTTTCCGCCACCTTCCCCGATGTTAGCTACCAAATAGTCAACCTTGCAGGTCCGTTCTCCCGGAATATACCCACCCTTTATTCTTTCGTAACTATGATGGAGTTCTTGAAGAAAGGATGCCGACTTCACCATGATGACCTGGAGCATAGAAATGAGGACGTCAATGTAGAGGATCAACTACTTCAGGAAGAGCAACCAACACCGAGAAGACCCATTAGAATTTTGTAACCAAATCCCTTCCCCCGCCTTACTCCCGCTCCTAAATCTCGGGACGAGATTTCTTGTAGTGGAGGAGAATTGTGACACCCGGATAATCAAGCTACAGTAACCTCTGCTAATGATGCCATGTCACCTCAATTACTGTTGCTAATCTCGAGTTAGTTCGAAACCGATTCAATTTCAAATTCAAAACCAAGTCAAACGGTAAAAGTTTTCAAATATTAAAACTAAAATGTTCGGAGAGAACCAATTATTGCATAGGTAATTATGGTGGAGAAACCACCTTTTTTTATAAAATATTTAAATGCACTAAAGTAACTAAAACAGTACCAAAAACAACTATTTAAATGCTCTTTAAATAGTAGACTAGTGCAAACAACTTTATTTAGAGTACCTAGTTAATTTGTGACAGTGGCATAATTTGTAACATTATTTAAGTGTCACAATTATATTTTATAAACATAAATAAAAAAGAAACATAAAACAAGATAGTAGAGTTTAAAGGGAAAAAGGAAACAAGTATAAACAAAAAAAGGTGGGCAAAGGGACCCGGGGCTAGCCCAGCTGGCCGGCCCAGCCGCACCTCTCCTGGCCTATATGGCCTCTCCCCTGTGACCTATCCCACGAATGCCCCCACTCCCCCATGATCCTCACCTCTTCCCTCGTCTCCCTCACCCGCCGCCACCACACAACACACACACACACACACACACACACACACACACACACACACACGAGCACACATTGTGCCAGGGAGAGGAGCTCCCGCGCCTGATCCCCTCTCCCCTCGATCCCCCACGCCTCATTCCCCTCCCTGATCTGGATCGAGGCAGAGGGCCCCGACCCCTTCGCCGCGACGCCGCCGCCTGGTGCCTCCCGCTACCTCGCCGCCCCATCCGCGACCGCATCGTTGCTGGATCCCGCCGGACTGCCCCGCCCTGGACCTCCCTGACCTCTCACCGACCTCTCCCCCGACCGGCTTCTCCGAGTCACGACGCCCATCACCTCTCCAACGCGGGTGAGGCCCCCGGCCTCCGCCACCTCTCTCCCCAGTGCCCGCTGGTATGTCTCCAACATATCTATAATTTTTGATTGCTCCATGCTATATTATCTACTGTTTTGGACATTATTGGGCTTTATTATCCATTTTTATATTATTTTTGGGACTACCTATTAACCGGAGGCCCAACCCAGAATTGTTGTTTTAGGGTTTCAAAGAAAAGGAATACCAAACAAAGTCCAAACGGAATGAAACCTTCGGGAACGTGATTTTCTCATCGAATAAGACTCAGGAGACTTGGACCCTACGTCAAGACACGTAACAGGAGGCCACGAGGTAGGGGGCGTGCCTGCCTATCCCAGGCGCGCCCTCCACCCTCGTGGGCCCCCTATTGCTCCACCGACGTACTTCTTCCTCCTATATATACCCATGTACCCCCAAACGATCAGATACGGAGCCAAAACCCTAATTCCACCGCCGTAACTTTCTGTATCCACGAGATCCCATCTTGGGGCCTGTTCCGGAGCTCTGCCGGAGGGGGCATCTATCACGGAGGGCTTCTACATCAACACCATAGCCTCGCCGATGAAGTGTGAGTAGTTTACCTCAGACCTACGGGTCCATAGTTAGTAGCTAGATGGCTTCTTCTCTCTTTTTAGATCTCAATACAATGTTCTACCCCTCTCTTGTGTAGATCTATTCGATGTAATCTTCTTTTTGCGGTGTATTTGTTGAGACCGATGAATTGTGGGTTTATGATCAAGTCTATCTATGAATAATATTTGAATCTTCTCTGAATTCTTTTATGTATTATTGGTTATCTTTGCAAGTCTCTTCGAATTATCAGTTTGGTTTGGCCTACTAGATTGATTTTTCTTGCAATAGGAGAAGTGCTTAGCTTTGGATTCAATCTTGCAGTGTCCTTTCCCAGTGACAGTAGGGGCAGCAAGGAACACATTGTATTGTTGCCATCTAGGATAACAAGATGGGATTTTCTTCATATTGCATGAGTCTATCCCTCTACATCATGTCATCTTGCTTAAGGCGTTACTCTGTTTTTAACTTAATACTCTAGATGCATGCTGGATAGCGGTCGATGAGTGGAGTAATAGTAGTAGATGCAGGCAGGAGTCGGTCTACTTGTCTCGGACGTGATGCCTATATACATGATCATACCTAGATAATCTCATAATTATGCTCAATTCTGTCAATTGCCCAACAGTAATTTGTTCACCCACCGTAGAATACTTATGCTCTCGAGAGAAGCCACTAGTGAAACCTATGTCCCCCAGGTCTATCTTTATCATATTAATCTCCTACTACTTAGTTATTTACTTTTCTATTTACTTTGCCTTTATTTTACTTTGCATCTTTATCATAAAAATACCAAAAATATTATCTTATCATATCTATCAGATCTCACTCTCGTAAGTGGCCCTATAGGGATTGACAACCCCTATTTGCGTTGGTTGTGAGGATTTATTTGTTTTGTGCAGGTGCGAGGCACTCGCGCGTAGCCTCCTACTGGATTGATACCTTGGTTCTCAAAAACTGAGGGAAATACTTACGCTACTTTGCTGCATCATCCCTTCCTCTTCGGGGAAAACCAACGCAGTGCTAAAAGAGGTAGCAAGAAGGATTTCTGGCACCGTTGCCGGGGAGGTCTACGCAAAAGTCAACATACCAAGTACCCATCACATACCCTTATCTCCCGCATTACATTATTTGCCATTTGCCTCTCGTTTTCCTCTCCCCCCACTTCACCCTTGCCGTTTTATTTGCCCTCTCTCCCTCTATCCTCCCTCTCTTTCTCTATTTGCCTCTTTTCACCCGCTTGCTTTTTGTTTGCTTGTGTGTTAGTTTGCTTGCTCGTCATGATGGCTCAAGATAATACTAAATTGTGTGATTTCACCAATACCAACAACAATGATTTTATTAGCACTCCGATTGCTCCTCTTACCGATGCTGAATCTTGTGAAATTAATGCTCCTTTGCTGAATCTTGTCATGAAATATCCGTCTTCCGGCCTTCCTAGTGAAGATGCCGCTGTTGGGGAACGTTGCAGAAAACAAAAATTTTCCTACGGTTTCACCAAGATCCATCTAGGAGTTCATCTAGCAACGAGTGATCGGATTGCATCTACATACCTTTGTAGATCACGCGCCGAAGCGTTCAAAGAACGGGGATGAGGAAGGCGTACTCGACGTGATCCAAATCACCGGAGATCCTAGCGCCGAACGGACGACACCTCCGCGTTCAACACACGTACGGTCAGTGTAACGTCTCCTTCTTCTTGATCCAGCAAGGGGGAAGGAGAGGTTGAGGAAGATGGCTCCAGCAGCAGCACGACGGCGTGGTGGTGATGGAGCAGCAGTACTCCGGCAGGGCTTCGCCAAGCACTATGGAGGAGGAGGATGTGTTGGAGAGGGAGAGGGAGGCACCAAAGGCATGGTGTGAGAGGCCCTCCTTTCCCCACTATATATAGGGAGTCAAAGGGGGGGCGCTGGCCCTAGGAGATCCAATCTCCTAGGGGGGTGCGGCCAAGGGAGGAATCCCTCCTCCCCAAGGCAACTAGGAGGTGCCTTCCCCCTTTGGGACTCTTCCCTTCCTTGAACCCTAGGCGCATGGGCCTCTTGGGGCTGGTGCCCTTGGCCCATATAGGCCAAGGCGCACCCCCTACAGCCCATGTGGCCCCCGGGGGCAGGTGGCCCCACCCGGTGGACCCCTGGGACCCTTTCGGTGGACCCGGTATAATACTGGTGACCCCGAAACTTGTCCCGATGCCCGAAATAGCACTTCCTATATATAATTCTTTACCTCCGGACCATTCCGGAACTCCTCGTGACGTCCGGTATCTCATCCGGGACTCCGAACAACATTCGGGTTACTGCATATACATATCCCTACAACCCTAGCGTCACCGAACCTTAAGTGTGTAGACCCTACGGGTTCGGGAGACATGTAGACATGACCGAGACGACTCTCCGGTCAATAACCAACAGTGGGATCTGGATACCCATGTTGGCTCCCACATGCTCCTCGATGATCTCATCGGATGAACCACGATGTCGAGGATTCAAGCAACCCCGTATACAATTCCCTTTGTCAATCGGTATGTTACTTGCCCGAGATTCGATCGTCGGTATCCCAATACCTCGTTCAATCTCGTTATCGGCAAGTCACTTTACTCGTACCGTAATGCATGATCCCGTGACCAGACACTTGGTCACTTTGAGCTCATTATGATGATGCATTACCGAGTGGGCCCAGTGATACCTCTCCGTCATACGGAGTGACAAATCCCAGTCTTGATCCGTGTCAACCCAACGGACACTTTCGGAGATACCCGTAGTATACCTTTATAGTCACCCAATTACGTTGTGACGTTTGGTATACCCAAAGCACTCCTACGGTATCCGGGACTTACACGATCTCATGGTCTAAGGAAAGGATACTTGATATTGGAAAACTCTAGCAAACGAACTATACGATCTTGTGCTATGTTTAGGATTGGGTCTTGTCCATCACATCATTCTCCTAATGATGTGATCTCGTTATCAATGACATCCAATGTACATAGTCAGGAAACCATGACTATCCGTTGATCAACGAGCTAGTCAACTAGAGGCTTACTAGGGACATGTTGGTGTCTATTATTCACACATGTATTACGATTTCCAGATAATACAATTATAGCATGAATAAAGATAATTATCATGAACAAGGAAATATAATAATAATGATTTTATTATTGCCTCTAGGGCATATTTCCAACAGTCTCCCACTTGCACTAGAGTCAATAATCTAGTTACATTGTGATGAATCGAACACCCATGGAATTCTGGTGTTGATCATGTTTTGCTCTAAGGAGAGGTTTAGTCAACGGATCTGCTACATTCAGGTCCGTATGTACTTTACAAATATCTATGTCTCCATTTTGAACATTTTCACGAATGGAGTTGAAGCGACGCTTGATGTGCCTGGTCTTCTTGTGAAACCTGGGCTCCTTGGCAAGTGCAATAGCTCCAGTGTTGTCACAGAAGAGTTTGATTGGCCCCGACGCATTGGGTATGACTCCTAGGTCGGTGATGAACTCCTTCACCCAAATTGCTTCATGCGCTGCCTCCAAGGATGCCATGTACTCCGCTTCACATGTAGATCCCGCCACGACGCTCTGCTTGTTACTGCACCAGCTTACTGCCCCACCATTCAAAATATACACGTATCCGGTTTGTGACTTTGAGTCATCCAGATCTGTGTCGAAGCTAGCGTCGATGTAACCCTTTACGACGAGCTCTTCGTCACCTCCATAGACGAGAAACATTTCCTTAGTCCTTTTCAGGTACTTCAGGATATTCTTGACCGCTGTCCAGTGTTCCTTGCCGGGATTACTTTGGTACCTTCCTACCAAACTTACGGCAAGGTTTACATCAGGTCTGGTACACAGCATGGCATACATAATAGAACCTATGGCTGAGGCATAGGGGATGACACTCATCTCTTCTATATCTTCTGCCGTGGTCGGACATTGAGCCGAGCTCAATTTCACACCTTGTAACACAGGCAAGAACCCCTTCTTAGACTGATCCATATTGAATTTCTTCAATATCTTATCAAGGTATGTGCTTTGTGAAAGACCTATGAGGCGTCTTGATCTATCTCTATAGATCTTGATGCCTAATATATATGCAGCTTCTCCAAGGTCCTTCATTGAAAAACTCTTATTCAAGTAGGCCTTAATGCTGTCCAAGAGTTCTATATCATTTCCCATCAAAAGTATGTCATCTACATATAATATGAGAAATGCTACAGAGCTCCCACTCACTTTCTTGTAAACATAGGCTTCTCCATAAGTCTGCGTAAACCCAAATGCTTTGATCATCTCATCAAAGCGAACGTTCCAACTTCGAGCATTGGAGCTTGCACACCTTGTTAGCATTCTTAGGATCGACAAAACCTTCCGGCTGCATCATATACAATTCTTCCTTAAGGAAACTATTAAGGAATGCCGTTTTGACGTCCATTTGCCATATTTCATAATCATAGAATGCGGCAATTGCTAACATGATTCGGACGGACTTTAGCTTCGCTACCGGTGAGAAAGTCCCATCGTAGTCAACCCCTTGAACTTGTCGATAACCCTTAGCGACAAGCCGAGCTTTATAGATGGTCACATTACCACCCGCGTCTGTCTTCTTCTTAAAGATCCATTTATTTTCTATGGCTCGCCGCTCAACGGGCAAGTCAGTCAAAGTCCATACTTCGTTTTCATACATGGATCCTATCTCGGATTTCATGGCTTCTAGCCATTTGTCGGAATCCGGGCCCGCCATCGCTTCGTCATAGTTCGAAGATTCACCGTTGTCTAACAACATGTGTCGGTGTACTAGAGTAGGGGTACCCTAGTATCCCGAACTTGTGCACGGGCAGTTGCAGCATCCCGCGGCAAGGTTTGCCGGGTGACCGCCAAGGTCCTCCGTGGTCCCTTTGGAGCCATTCAAGAACAAAGTATCCAAGTCAAAGAGACAAGACCCCGGCAAGAGGAGCTTGCCGGGAAGGCTAACAAAAGCATCCCAAGACCCCGGCAAGAGGAGCTTGCCGGGAAGGCCACCCAAGGCATTCCAAGGAACTTGCCGCGGCACACCACGCGTCCCGGCGAGGCCCAGTGAGCGACAAGATCCCGGGTGCAACAAGACAACAACCGCGGCAAGGCGCTTGCCACGGCAAGACACCACTGTGCCCACGCTCCAGCACATCCACCAACGTGTCGCTCTGGGAACCCTCCATGCGTACGTGGCGGAAGGCTGTGCAGCTTGCGGTGCGCGATGGCGAGCGGCGCTGACAAGATTGCCATCATGGCGAGCGGTGGCGTCCCTGACGGTCCCTTTTGCACTGTTTAGGCGACGCAGACGGGCATTTAATGCCCTTGTCCCCTGCCGTCAGGGTTAGGTATGATATACTGTAGCAGGTAGCTGCACCTACCACAACACCTTTCCATTTTTACCCTTTGCCTCCGTTGCCACCTGTCGGTGACCCCTTGAGCATATAAAAGGAGGCCCGTGTGCAACGTAGACGGGGGTTCGAACACTCACGCTCGGTCTTGCTAGCTGCTGAAGTGTACTGTAGCACTTCGCGCTCCCGAGCAAGAAATCAATACAAACCACAAAGCAGGAGTAGGGTTTTACGCATCCGTGTGGCCCGAACCTGGGTAAATCGCTCGCGTGCATCGCCTCGATTTGCTCTTTGTGCAACCTCCGCCCCCGCCGAACCAAAAGGGACCCGGTCCGCCGGTCCCATAGGTGTTCATGGATCAGCACCCCGACATCTTTGGCGCGCCAGGTAGGGGGCGTCGAAGTTGTGTAAACCAGATCCGGCGTTCTCGCGAGCTAGATCTCCATCATCTTCATCAACATGCCGCCGAAGAAGAAGGTTTCGGAGGCAGCTGCTCCGTCCGTGCCGAACCCACCATCGCCGGAGCAAACGGCTGATGGGGCGGGCGCCGGCGGAAGAATGCGCGTTGACGAGGGAGCTCACGGTGCTGCCAGGTCCAAGGACAAGGCTGCGCTGCCCACCGGCGGCGTAGCCGGCTCCCACAACGACCGGGCGCACTCCAAGACCTCCGCGTCCGTACATGCACCGCGCCCGTCTCAGGAGGCGCGGGACCGGCAACGTCATGGTACTCACGGTACCATGCGTTTGCTAGATCAAGATCGAGCTGGTGGATCTCGGAGCGCTCAGGACCACCATGCACGCCAACATGCTGGCACGAGCGAAACACGGTCGCCTGGACGGGACACTGCTCCTTCTAACGTGGTTAGAAGTCCGAGAATATCCCGCTCCTCGCACCGTTCGCCACCGCCACCTGCCACTGCGGCAGAAGCTTTGGTGCGAGCTCAACTGCTCCTAGATTACCCTCCAACGGCGGACAAGATCGACGACTGGAGGGCCACCATCCAGAGTCTCATCGGCTTCGCCAATGGCGACACTCAACGGCAGCCGAGCATGTCGCAGCCACAGCCAGTCAGCCAGGCACGAGCCGGTGGCGACAAGACCGGTGGGGGTGCAACCTCTGTGCACTCTCCGCCCCGAAGGCCAAGATCGCCGACTCGCCGGATCCACCTCGACAGCGACTCCACCGCGTCGTCAGATCCGCGAGCTCGTCGCGATCAGCGCCAAGTTCTTCAAGAACGGCAGCAAGAGGACGCTCGTACTCGCATCGAGCGCCAAAGAGAAGCGCGACATCAATCAGACCAGCGCGCTGGGCCCTCTGTCGACATGCATGCGCCAGGGGAACCAGGCGACTTGCCGTACGCGGTAGGTTGCCCTGCGTTCACTCGTGAGCTGCGGCAAGTCCAGTGGCCCAGTATGAAGAATTTCAAACCAGATGTACCGGAGAAGTACGACGGCAAGTCGCATCTGTTGGAGTTCCTCAGCATCTACACCATCACAGTGCAGGCTGCTGGGGGGCGGGACGACAAGATCCTTGCCAACTACTTCCGGTTGGTGCTCAAACCCAACGCCAGGTCCTGGCTCATGCACTTGCCGGACAACTCCATATCCTCCTGGGCAGACCTATGCCATCAGTTTGTCGGCGCCTTTACAGGCGGCCACAAACCTCATGGCCAAGAGAGTGATCTTCATCTGCTCGTCCAGAAGGAAGGAGAGCCCTGCGCAAGTACATTCAGAGGTTCGGCCGTGTACAGTACAACATCCCAGATGTCCACCCCGCGCGGTCATCAGCGCGTTTCATCAGAACGTGCGTAACCGCAGGATGCGGGAGGAGATGGCGATGTGCAGGATCAAAGACGTCAGTGAGCTGTATGCCCTGGCCGACAAGTGTGCACGTGCTGAGGAAGGGAGGAGACTCCCCGGAGAGAATGCAGGAGCAGGAGGATCTGACAGCGAAGATGCTGCCCCAGCAAAGAAGAACCGGCGGCGGAACAGGAAGAAGAAAGGCAAAGAGGTGCTAGTCGTTGAGCAGTCCGACAACGAAGGTGGCGCCAACAAAGCCAAGGTTGGTAGCTCCGGCAAGGAGATTGCCGCGTGCGCCAACTGCCAGGCTGTGGCAGTCGCCGATAAGCAAGATGGCTCCGACAAGCAGTACTACAAGATTCACCGCACCAAGGGCCATGACCTCCAGAGCTGCAAGAAAGTCGAGCAGCTTGTTCAGCAGCAAAAAGCTGAGTACGAGCGACGCGACAAGGAGAGGGCCCAAGGAGGTGCTGGAGAATCCGGCAAGAAGCGCGCCGGCCGGGGAGGACGCCGCGGCAAGGCCAAGCAGCGGCAAGGAGATAGACCTCCCCGCGGCCGCGACAACAATGAAGACGACGACGACGACGAAGATATGGATGATGTCGAGACCAGTGAACAGGAGTTCCAGAAAGCCATAGAGGTCTTGTGCGTTGACGGTGGTGCTTCTCTGCATACTTCGCACCGCCAACTCAAACAGTGGGTGCGGGAAGTCAATGCAGCAGAACCACCTATCGAATCGCGCAAGCTTCTGAAATGGTCCAGCACGCCTATCATCTTTGATATTGAGGACCACCTTGATCGCACAACTGCGGTCGGGTGTTTGCCGATGTTGGTTTCAGCAACTATCCGCAACCTCAAGGTCACCAAGATACTAGTTGACGGTGGGGCTGGCTTGAACCTGATCTCCTCCGCTGTACTCCAGAAACTCCAGATCCCTGACAGCGAGCTCGAAGAGACCGGCACATTCCAAGGAATCAACCCGGGAAGGAGCAAGCCGAAGGGGAAAGTCACGCTGCCGGTAACATTTGGCAGCGAGCTAAACTTCAGGACTGAGAGGGTCACATTTGACGTTGCCGATATTCCATTACCTTACAATGGGATACTTGGCCGACCAGCACTCGCCAAGTTCATGGCAGCCTCTCACTACGCATATAACATGCTGAAGATGCCAGGCCCGATAGGCGTCATCTCTGTCCCTGGCGACAAGAAGGATGCTCTTATCTGCGCCAACAAGATCTATCGGGAAGCAGCAGCCGCAACAGATCACAAGTCACTTGCCGCTGAAGCTCCCGGGGGGAAGAAGACCAAGTCCGGCAAGAGTTCTGATGCCCACTCCGGCAAGCGCACCTCTTCGGAGTGCTGCGTTGCCGTCGAGGACGCACCATCGAGCTCCACCGGCAAGTGTAAGAAGACGATGGCAGCTCCACCAGAGACGAAAAAGGTGTTCGCCAAGGAGGACGGCACTGGTGGTACCTTCACCATCAGTGCCACTCTCGACCCTAAATAGGAAAGCGCGCTCGTTGCTTTCCTGCGGGCGAATGTCAATGTGTTTGCATGGCAACCGTCTGACATCCCCGGTGTTCCCAGGAAAGTGATTGAGCACCACCTTGCCGTTTGTCCTCATGCGCGGCCCGTCAAGCAGAAGGTCAGGAAGCAGGCAGTGGAGCGCCAAGAGTTCATTGCAGAAGAGATCAAGAAATTGAAAGCAGCATGCCTTGTCAGAGGAGTGCTCCATCCTACGTGGTTGGCCAATCCTGTAGTCGTGCGCAAGGCGAACGGGAAATGGAGACTTTGTATCGATTTTACCGATGTTAACAAAGCTTGTCCCAAAGACCCATTTCCTTTGCCGCGCATTGACCAGATTGTTGACTCCACGGCCGGATGTGATTCGCTTTCATTTCTTGACGCATACTCAGGATATCATCAGATCTTCATGGCAGAAGAAGATGAGGAGAAGACCGCATTTATTACTCCATGTGGCACATACTGTTTCGTACGAATGCCTTTCGGATTAAAAAATGCTGGTTCAACATTTGCAAGAGTGGTACATGTTGCTCTTGAGCCGCAAATACACAGAAATGTGGAAGCCTATATGGATGATATAGTAGTCAAGAGCAAGGGCAGAGCAACCCTGATACAAGATTTAGACGAGACCTTAGCAAATCTGCGCAAGATCAGCCTCAAGCTCAACCCAGAGAAGTGTGTGTTTGGAGTTCCCTCCGGCAAGCTTCTCGGGTTCTTCGTGTCTCAGCGGGGAATTGAAGCCAATCCCGACAAGATCAAGGCCATTGAGCAGATTGAAGCACCCAAGCGCGTCAAGGATGTACAAAGACTTGCCGGTTGCGTGGCTGCTCTCAACAGGTTTATCTCTAGGTCTGCTGAGCGCGCCCTGCCCTTTTTCAAATTATTGAAAAAGGCAGGTCCAATGAGATGGACTCCGGAAGCGGAGGCTGCGCTGCAAGACTTGAAGAGATACCTGTCCTCCCCTCCAATACTTGTCGCACCTAAGCCACAAGAGAAGTTGCTGCTGTACGTAGCGGCAACCAATCAAGTGGTTAGTGCTGCGTTAGTAGCAGAGAGGGAGGCAGATGACGAGCTCGCAACCACGGCAAGCACATCCAGCGACAAGCAGGGCGCTCCCCCGACAAACTCTGGTCCCGACAAAGATGAACCTGCGCAGATGCACGAGGAGATAGAGAAGAAGATGGTGCAGCGCCCAGTTTACTTTGTCAGTTCCCTTCTGCAGGGGGCTAGGTCAAGGTACTCTGGCGTGCAGAAGTTGCTTTTCGGCCTTCTCATGGCCTCGAGAAAGCTGCGCCATTACTTCCAAGCACACGAGATCACAGTTGTCACTCGCTTTCCGCTGAAGAGGATATTGCAGAATCCAGAAGCGACAGGCAGGATTGTTGAGTGGGCACTGGAACTGTCAAGCTTTGGCCTCAAGTTTGAGAGCACTTCAACTATCCAGAGCAGAGCATTGGCAGAATTCATAGCAGAATGGACGCCAACACCAGATGAAGAAATTCCAGAAACAAGCATCCCCATCAAGGAAGCAAGCAAAGAGTGGCTGATGTACTTTGATGGTGCCTTTTCACTGCAAGGCGCCGGCGCTGGCGTGCTGCTTGTCGCACCCGCCGGAGAGCACCTCAAGTACGTAGTCCAGATGCACTTTCCCAAGGAGCAAGCAACAAACAATACTACAGAGTATGAAGGCTTGCTTGCCGGTCTCCGGATCGCAGCAGACCTTGGGATCAAGAAGCTCATTGTCAGGGGTGACTCACAGCTTGTCGTCCGCCAAGTAAACAAGAACTATCAGAGTCCGTTGATGGAAGCTTACGTCGACGAAGTGAGAAAGCTAGAAGAGCACTTTGATGACCTACAAATGGAGCATGTTCCAAGAGCTCAGAACGCCATTGCCGACGGCCTGTCAAAGTGTGCCGCACTTAAGTTACCTGTGGAACCAGGGATCTTTGTGCTCAAGCTGACTCAGCCGTCCCTAACGCCATCAACTGGACAGAACAAAAAGAGGAAGTTGATTTCTGGTGACTATTTGCCGGTAGAGCTCCCCGAAGCCGCCGCCAAGAAGGTCCCCAAGATCAACGCCAAGAGCGCTGCGGAGCAATCTGCTCCGGCAAGCCCTAGGGTTTGCCCCGTTGAAGCAGAAGCTCCCGACAAGTTTTGCTCCGGCAAGCTTGCCGGGGAACGTCACGCTCCGGCAGAGCCGCAATTTCTTGCCGTAGAAGCGGATGTTCCCGCAGCAGTCCTCAAGATCAACACCAAGAGCGCTGAGGAGCAGTCTGCTCCGGCAAACCCCAGGGTTTGTCCCGTTGAAGCAGAAGCTCCTGACAAGTTTTGCTCCGGCAAGCTTGCCAGGGAACATCGCGCTCCGGTAGTGCCGCAGGTTCTTGCCGTCGAAGCGGACGTTCCCGCAGCCGCAGATTTGCCTTTAGTCCTTGTTGTCGAGCCACAAGCTCCAGCATGGGCGCAGCAGATTGTCCGTTTCCTTCAGACAGGAGAACTTCCCGAAGAGCAAGAAGAAGCGGAAAGAGTAGCCCGGCAGTCAAGTATGTATCAGTTTGTCGACAAGACACTGTACAGAAGAAGACTCAATGGTGTGAAATTGAAGTGTATTCACCGGGAAGACGGACAAAAGCTGTTGGCAGAGATACATGGAGGCATATGTGGTCACCACATTGGCGCAAGAGCACTTGTCGGCAAAGCATTCTGGCAAGGTTTCTTCTGGCCAACAGCCCTCCAGGATGCAACTGCACAAGTAACCAAGTGTGAAGCGTGCCAGTTCCATTCCAAGCAGATACACCAACCAGCTCAAGCCCTGCAGACGATCCCTTTATCCTGGCCATTTTCGGTCTGGGGGCTCGACATCCTCGGCCCTTTTCCCCGAGCTGTCAGGGGCTTTGAGTACTTGTACGTTGCGATCGACAAGTTCACAAAGTGGCCGGAAGTGGAACCAGTGAGGAAGGTGACAGCACAGTCAGCAGTCAAGTTCTTCAGGTCGATTGTTTGCCGCTTCGGGATCCCTAACAGGATAATCACCGACAACGGTACACAATTTACGAGCCGCACCTTCATGCAATACGTCCAAGATCTTGGCGCCAAGGTCTGCTTCGCTTCTGTTGCTCACCCGAGAAGCAATGGTCAAGCGGAGAGGGCAAATGTTGAAGTGCTGCGCGGGCTAAAGACCAGAACTTTCGACAGGCTGCACAAGTGCGGAAGAAACTGGATCGAGGAGCTGCCGGTGGTTCTTTGGTCGATCAGGACGACGCCAAATCGAGCCACTGGACAGACACCTTTCGCTCTAGTCTATGGAGCAGAGGCAGTTATCCCCACAGAACTCGTATACGGGTCACCTTGAGTGCTCGCTTATGATGAGCTCGAGCAAGAGCAGCTGCGACAAGATGACGCGCTGCTCCTTGAGGAAGACCGTCTTCAGGCTGCTGTGCGAGCTGCTCGCTACCAGCAAGCTTTGCGCCGCTACCATAGCCGCAAAGTTAACGCCAGAAGTCTCGAGGAAGGCGACCTTGTTCTTCGGCGCGTTCAGTCCGCCAAGAATTCCAACAAGTTGACGCCGAAGTGGGAAGGCCCTTACCGGGTGAAACAAGTCACTAGGCCTGGCGCCGTCCGCCTTGAGACCGAAGATGGCATTCCAGTGAGCAACTCCTGGAACATTGAGCATCTTCGTAAGTTTTACCCGTAAGGCGCGGTTGTCGGAACCTGTTCCGGCAACCACCTTTTGTACAAGTCTTGCCGCTGTTGCATGTAATCCTTTGTACAAAGCCGGGCGCAGACCCCGTGCATAAGTAAAGCTCATGTGCTCCGCACATTCCGTCGATTTCATGCTTTCTATTTTTGGCATATATGATCTGACACTTTGTGCAACACCTACCCCACGGTAAGCAATAACGAGCCGTAAAGCTCCATATCTCTATTTTCTCTCCTTTCTTTTTTCTCAAGGAAAACAAGGTTCCCTCGCCCACAAGTTTGCCGGGGGGAAGGAGAAGATAGTGGTATGGACCAGGCGTCGCTCAAGGAAGTTTCGCCTTGCCGAGAAGCAAACAACAGAAAAGCTAAGTTGCCAAAGTTTGAGCAATCAATTTTTTTAAATTTTAAGTTATCTCCCTTGAACGACCGCACTTTGTATGGAAAACCTGTGCGCGAAGGAACCAACTCATAGCTAGTTGCGCCTTTACTTTGTTTCGAGTCCGCTCAACAACTTAAGCGAGCTGCTAGCGCCCTTACTTTGCTTCGAGTCCGCTCAGCAACTTAAGTGAGCTGCTAGCGCCCTTACTTTGTTTCGAGTTCGCTCAACAACTTAAGTGAGCTGCAACTAGTTGCGACAAGGTTTCTTGCCGGTAGCGGCACCGCCAGCAGGCTGCTGACGTCCCGCACTCAGCGCTCGCGGCCCAGGTGCCTGCACCGGCAAGTTCCCTAAAAGCGTAGGGTAAAAAGACATACAAAGGGAGGGATCAAGTAAAGGGAATAACATTGCAATCATTCCATAGAACAAAGCTATATTACAAAGATAGCTTGTCGCAGCTCTCACAGATTGTTTTCATGATGTGATAAACAGCGACAAGGAAAGAAGGAATGGGCGGCCTAATCTACGCGATCGCCTTCGACCCTCTTGATCCCGCTCACCTTGTCCACAATGGGTGCGACCAGGGCCTTGAGCTCCTCCAGATCAGCTTCCGGCGGCAAGGTTCTGAGGATGTTGGTGAGGCGAAGGCCCGGATTCCGGAAGGCCACCTTCATCAACACTTTCTGAAGAGCTCCCGCGCAGATCTTGCGCGACTCGTCGGCCAGCTGCTTGGGGATCCTTTCCTGGAGCCGCTGAAGGGCCGTCGCCACGCCCTTGAAGAACAGGACGAGCTTGGTGCTGGGTTGGAGGTTGTCGTCGAAGGGATACCCGAGATCCTCCATCCCCAGCTGCGTCAGCTCCTTGTCGATATCTGTGGCCGCGTTCACGAGGCTCTCCGTCCAGTGCGTCACAGTCTCCCTGAAAGCATTCTGGGCGGTGGCAGCACTTTCCAGCAGCGCCTTGTCGGCCTTGATTTCCTCCTTCAAGGCCGCCTCCCACTTCTTGGCGCTGTCCAGAGTCTTGGTCAAAGTGGTTAGCTTCAACTCAAGATCCACGTTGGAGACTTTGGCGGCGCTGAGCTCCTTGCCCTTCTTGGAGAGATCGGCCTCCAGCCGCGCCACCTTCGTCTTCAACTCCTCCTTGGCGGCCTCGGCGGCTGCGGCAGCATCCTCCGCTTGCTTGAGGGCTCCGTCAAGTTTCCCCTCGCGCGCGGCAAGCTCCTCCTCGTGGGCGTCGAGATTGACCTTCCGCTGCGCCAGCTCGCCCTCCTCCGCGGCTAGCTTCACAGCGGCAAGTCGCTGTCGCTCTTCGACTTCGGCCTTCTCGAGGAGGAAGGCCTTCTGCGCCTCAGCGAGCTGCTCCCGCCCCTCCGCCAGATTTCGGAGGGCTTCCCGATGGAAACCCCCGAGCTCCTCCATGCGCTTTTCAATGTCTGCTCCCGCCTTCGTGACAAGCGCCTCGCGGGATTCCAGCTTGGCTTGCCGCGCGCGGTAGAGCGACATCAACTTCCGCAGCAGCCGCTCTTCTTCGGGCTCGTTGCTGCTGCTGCTTGGCGCGTCAACCACCGTCAACCCCGCGGAGGCAAGCACTTCTCCGTCGAAGATCTCCCCCTCGACCGGCGCCCTGGAACTTGACGCCCAGGGGAGGTTGATGAAGACGCCTTCGCCGGCCTTCAAGTAAATGCCCGGCTGGGGCTCCTCGGTGCTTGGTGCTGCGGCTTCGGCGGATGGGTTGGCGGTCGGTGTAGCGCCTGGCGCTCCCGCGGCCTCTGGGCCGTCAGTACGATCGCCAGATCCCTCGCCAGTCGCCGCGGCGCCAGCCTTGGCAGCCTCGGCGCCGGCGGGATCACCAGCGCCGGCTACGTCTTCAGCGGCGACCTCGGTCTCCATCCGCTCCACAGCAGATGGGTCTGACAGCCGGCAACGGGAGAAGAGTCAAACAAAATCCAACAAAGAGAAGATCAAAAGAAGAAGGACCCAAGGGAAGTTCTGCAGCAAAAGGATTACCTGTGCCAGTTTTTGCAGTCAGGTTCTCCGTCGTCGGGGGGCCGCTGGTGCTGCCCCTTGCCGGAGAACCCTCCCTTGCCGGAGACTTCTCCCTTACCAGGAAGCCCTCCCTTGCCGGAGAGTTCTCCCTTGTCGGGGAATTCTCCCTTGGCTCCTGGTGGGGCTGCTCGGCTCCTGCACAAGTCAACAAGCAGATATCAGCAAAGACAAGTACTCATGCGCGCCTCGCAGCGGAAAGCAAATCATACACTTACGCTGGGGGCTGCCCTGGAGGAAAGTTGCCGGGTCCGGCAAGGTTGTCTCGGGCGCGCCACCTGCTGTCGCAGTGGGCTCGTCCTCGATGACGACCACCGGGACCTTGGCCCTCTTTGCTGCTCTCTGGGCCAGAGTCCTAAAGAGGAACAAGTTCAGAGAAAAGCAAGTGAGAAACGAGACAAACAGCAAGGATTGAAGAAATGCAAGTACAACAAGAGAAGCGTACTCTTCTTCTTCTTCCTCGTCGGAGCTGAACGCGGAGAAGTCGAAGTCCGGCGCGCGCCCGGCGCGAGGAAGCGTAGGAGAAGCTTCCCTTGGCCGCTTGGCGGGAGCAGTGGCGGCGGTCTGAGACGACCCCGCCCCGGCTGTCGGTGCGGCGTGAGCAGCGGCAGGAACTGAAGCGGTGGTCCGGCTAGATCCCGCTCCAGTTGTCGTCGCAGCATGAGGCGCTCCCGCGGCAACGGTGTTTGCCGCAGTGGAGCATGTCACGCGGCGCGGCGACTGTTGGCCCACTTGCTGCTCCGCCACGTCACCGGCCTTGCGGAGACGCCTTCTTGGTGGGGATGGAGGCTCTGCTTGTGGTGGGCTGTCTGAAGACGAGGTGGAAGATGAGTTGATTTCCAGCGAGCCGCTCGTGTCCTTGGCGGGCTCGCTCGGCTCGGCGCCACGCCCGGCAAGCTCCTTCTTGCCGGCGGGCTCCCCTCGCTCGGCACGACTTGCCGCCTCTGCTGCATCTGCCTCCTCCAAAGTGAACCCAAACTCGCCCGCGGCTGCGGCTGCCGCTGCCTCCTCCAGCCTAGTGGCGATGAGCGCCATCTCTGCGTCGGTGGTGTCGCGGGTGAGGCCATCCTTCTCGTCGAAGCGGATTGGCACTTCTACCAAGTCGTCGAAGAACTGCTGCACGACCTCGTCTGCAGGCTCCTGCCAAGTTGGCACAATTCCATGCGAGTCGCACTCCGGCATCATTGCGCGGATGCGGTCGAGCGAGGAATTGTTGCACAGCGGGACGACGCCCCCCCGGCAACCTGAAGACCTCGGGATGTTGGGGGACATACTTGAAGAGCTCCTGCAGCATCGCGTTGAGCTCCAGGACTATGAAGTTGTAATTGAGGCCCGGCCGCAGCCTCATGATGTCTGCCGCATTCTTGAACTCCCAAGTGGGCCTCCCTCGTTCCTGCAGGGGGGCGATGCGGCGGCGAAAGAAGTCTGCGCCAACAGCGCCAACAGTAAACCCGGCAAGCCTGAGGCGCAGAATCCTGGTGACGGCAATCTTCAGCCTGTCGTCCTCCGGGGCCACGTCACTCCAATCGCTGCCGCGTGCTATTGGGGTTCGGCGCCGGATGGTGAATGGCTGCGGGTTCTCCTCGTTAATCCAGCACCAATCTGCCCTCCACTCCTCTCACTTGCCGCGGAATTCTCCCTCCAGATACGTTTCCTTCTTGCCGGCCCTTGAGATCCAGGCGATTCCGCCGGATAGGGATTCTCCTCTTTCTACTCGGGGTATGAAAAAGTGGCGGAAGAGGGCTACGTTGGGAAGGACTCCGACAAAGTTTTCGCAGAGATGTGCGAAAACTGCCATGGTCAGGACGACATTGGGGGTGAAGTCGAGGAGGTGGAATCCGTAGGTATTCATGATGTCGCAGAAGAACTCAGAGAAAGGCGGGCAGAGCCCGCAGTAGAAGAACAGAGCAAAGAAGGGATATCCGTTTGGGGCTTTCTTCCAAGCGGCGGCGGGGAGTACCTTCGTGCGCGGATGCGCTCGCGTCTCCGCCGACCAGAAAAGGTAGTAGTTCTCCTTCAGCTCCTTCGCGCCAAGCTTGGGGGGGAAGACGACCCGCTCCTTCTGCAGCGCCGCGAGCCGCTGCGCCTCGGTCGACTTCACGGCCTTCCCCTTGTCGGGTTTTGGAGCCATGGCGGAAGTAGTGGAGGAGGTCGACGGCGTTGGTGGTGCTGGTGGTGATGTGGGGGCGGAGCGCTGCTCTCTCTCTCAGCTTTGGGAAGGCGAGGGAGCGGTGGAGATTTCTGAGATTGGAACGGCAACGGGCAAGTGGGCGAACTGCCCCTGTTTCCCATGCTTATAAAGAGGGAGGGGGCGGACGTTCTGCATTTCCGAATAAAGAAACCACCCACGATCTCTCCCACGACGCCGCATTCAACATGTGCCGTTCGGGGAGGGCGCGGTGGATACGGAGTAAGATACGGCGTAACCTAGGCCGCGCGTGCCCGTGCCCTGTTTTGGGCCTGGCCCAACAGCGCTCGGCACCGTGTATGGCCCAGGCCCAGGGGCTCCTGTCGGTGTACTAGAGTAGGGGTACCCTAGTATCCCGAACTTGTGCACGGGCAGTCGCAGCATCCCGCGGCAAGGTTTGCCGGGTGACCGCCAAGGTCCTCCGTGGTCCCTTTGGAGCCATTCAAGAACAAAGTATCCAAGTCAAAGAGACAAGACCCCGGCAAGAGGAGCTTGCCGGGAAGGCTAACAAAAGCATCCCAAGACCCCGGCAAGAGGAGCTTGCCGGGAAGGCCACCCAAGGCATTCCAAGGACCTTGCCGCGGCGCACCACGCGTCCCGGCGAAGCCCGGTGAGCGACAAGCTCCCGGGTGCAACAAGACAACAACCGCGGCAAGGCGCTTGCCGCGGCAAGACACCACTATGCCCGCGCTCCAGCACATCCACCAACGTGTCGCTCTGGGACCCCTCCAGGCGTACGTGGCAGAAGGCTGTGCAGCTTGCGGTGCGCGGTGGCGAGCGGCGCTGACAAGATTGCCATCGTGGCGAGCGGTGGCGTCCCTGACGGTCCCTTTTGCACTGTTTAGGCGATGCAGACGGGCATTTAATGCCATTGTCCCCTGCCGTCAGGGTTAGGTATGATACACTGTAGCAGGTAGCTGCACCTACCACAGCACCTTTCCATTTTTACCCTTTGCCTCCGTTGCCACCTGTCGGTGACCCCTTGAGCATATAAAAGGAGGCCCGTGTGCAACGTAGAGGGGGGTTCGAACACTCACGCTCGGTCTTGCTAGCTGCTGAAGTGTACTATAGCACTTCGCGCTCCCGAGCAAGAAATCAATACAAACCACAAAGCAGGAGTAGGGTTTTACGCATCCGTGCGGCCCGAACCTGGGTAAATCGCTCGCATGCATCGCCTCGATTTGCTCTTTGCGCAACCTCCACCCCCGCCGAACCGAAAGGGACCTGGTCCGCCGGTCCCATAGGTGTTCGTGGATCAGCACCCCGACAACATGATTTCCAAGACAGGGTTGCCATACCACTCTGGTGCGGAACGTGTCCTTGTGGACCTTCGAATTTCAGTAGGAGCTTGATCAGAAATATCTTGATCATCATCATTAACTTCCTCTCTAGTCGGTGCAGGCACCTCAGGAACATTTTCTTGAGTTGCGCCATTTTCCGGTTCAAGAGGTAATACTTCATCAAGTTCTACTTTCCTCCCACTTACTTCTTTCGAGAGAAACTCTTTCTCTAGAAAGGACCCATTCTTGGCAACAAAGATCTTGCCTTCGGATCTGAGGTAGAAGGTATACCCAATAGTTTCTTTAGGGTATCCTATGAAGACACATTTTTCCGATTTGGGTTCGAGATTTTCAGGTTGAAGTTTCTTGACATAAGCATCGCATCCCCAAACTTTTAGAAACGACAGCTTAGGTTTCTTCCCAAACCATAATTCAAACGGTGTCGTCTTAACGGATTTCGACGGAGCCCTATTTAAAGTGAATGCGGCAGTCTCTAAAGCATAGCCCCAAAAGGATAGCGGTAAATCGGCAAGAGACATCATAGGTCGCACCATATCTAATAGAGTGCGATTACGACGTTCGGACACACTATTACGCTGAGGTGTTCCAGGCGGCGTGAGCTGTGAAACTATTCCACATTTTCTTAAGTGTGTGCCAAACTCATGACTCAAGTATTCTCCTCCATGATCTGATCGCAGGAACTTGATTTTCCTGTCACATTGATTCTCAACCTCACTCTGAAATTCTTTGAACTTTTCAAAGGTCTCAGACTTGTGTTTCATTAAATAGACATACCCATATCTACTCAAGTCATCAGTGAGGGTGAGAACATAACGATAGCCACCACGAGCCTCAACACTCATTGGACCGCACACATCAGTATGTATGATTTCCAATAAGTTGGTTGCTCGCTCCATTGTTCCTGAGAACGGAGTCTTGGTCATTTTACCCATGAGGCATGGTTCGCACGTGTCAAATGATTCATAATCAAGAGACTCTAAAAGTCCATCAGCATGGAGCTTCTTCATGCGTTTGACACCTATGTGACCAAGGCGGCAGTGCCACAAGTATGTGGGACTATCATTATCAATCTTACATCTTTTGGTACTCACACTATGAACATGTGTAGCATTACGCTCGAGATTCATTAAGAATAAACCATTCACCATCGAAGCATGACCATAAAACATATCTCTCATATAAATAGAACAACCATTATTCTCGGATTTAAATGAGTAGCCATCTCGTATTAAACGAGACCCTGATACAATGTTCATGCTCAAACTTGGCACTAAATAACAATTATTAAGGTTTAAAACTAATCCCGTAGGTAAATGTAGAGGTAGCATGCCGACGGCGATCACATCGACCTTGGAACCATTCCTGACGCGCATCGTCACCTCGTCCTTCGCCAGTCTCCGCTTATTCCGCAACTCCTGTTTTGAGTTACAAATGTGAGCAACTGCACCGGTATCAAATACCCAGGAGCTACTACGAGTACTGGTAAGGTACACATCAATTACATGTATATCACATATACCTTTCGTTTTGCCAGCCTTCTTGTCCGCTAATATTTGGGGCAGTTCCGCTTCCAGTGACCACTTTCCTTGCAATAAAAGCACTCAGTCTCGGGCTTGGGTCCATTATTTGGCTTCTTCCCGGCAGCTTGCTTGCCGGGTGCGGCAACTCCCTTGCCGTCCTTCTTGAAGGCTTTCTTACCCTTGCCCTTCTTGAACTTAGTGATTTTATTCACCATCAACACTTGATGTTCCTTTTTGACTTCTACCTCTGCTGATTTCAGCATTGCAAATACTTCAGGAATGGTCTTTTCCATCCCCTGCATATTGAAGTTCATCACAAAGCTCTTGTTGCTCGGTGGAAGCGACTGAAGGATTTTGTCAATGACCGCGTCATCCGGGAGATTAACTCCCAGCTGAGTCAAGCGACTATGCAACCCAGACATAGTGAGTATGTGCTCACTGACAGAACTGTTTTCCTCCATCTTACAGCTGAAGAACTTGTCGGAGACTTGATATCTCTCGACCCGGGCATGAGCTTGGAAAACCATTTTCAGCTCTTCGAACATCTCATATGCTCCGTGTCTCTCAAAACGCTTTTGGAGCCCCGGCTCTAAGCTGTAAAGCATGCCGCACTGAACGAGGGAGTAGTCATCGGTACGTGCCTGCCAAGCGTTCATAACGTCTTGTTCTGCAGGGAGAACAGGTGCGTCACCCAACGGTGCTTGTAGGACATAATCTTTCTTGGCAGCTATGAGGATTATCCTCAGGTTCCGGACCCAGTCCGTGTAGTTGCTGCCATCGTCTTTCAGCTTGGTTTTCTCTAGGAACGCGTTGAAGTTGAGGACTACGTTGGCCATTTGATCTACAAGACATATTGTAAAAATTTTAGACTAAGTTCATGATAATTAAGTTCATCTAATCAAATTATTCAATGAACTCCCACTTAGATAGACATCCCTCCTGTAATCTAAGTATAACATGATCCGAGTTAACTAGGCCGTGTCTGATCATCACGTGAGACAGACTAGTCAACGTCGGTGAACATCTTCATGTTGATCGTATCTTCTATACGACTCATGCTCGACCTTTCGGTCTTCTGTGTTCCGAGGCCATGTCTGTACATGCTAGGCTCGTCAAGTCAACCTAAGTGTTTGCATGTGTAAATCTGTCTTACACCCGTTGTATGTGAACGTTGGAATCTATCACACCCGATCATCACGTGGTGCTTCGAAACAACGAACTGTCGCAACGGTGCACAGTTAGGGGGAACACTTTCTTGAAATTATTATGAGGGATCATCTTATTTACTACCGTCGTTCTAAGCAAACAAGATGCAAAAACATGATAAACATCACATGCAATCAAATAATAATAGTGACATGATATGGCCAATATCACAGAGCTCCTTTGATCTCCATCTTGGTGCTCCATGATCATCTTGTCACCGGCATGACACCATGATCTCCATCATCATGATCTCCATCATCGTGTCTCCATGAAGTTGCTCGCCAACTATTACTTCTACTACTATGGCTAACGCGTTTAGCAATAAAGTAAAGTAATTTACATGGCGTTTCTCAATGACACGCAGGTCATACAAAAAATAAAGACAACTCCTATGGCTCCTGCCGGTTGTCATACTCATCGACATGCAAGTCGTGATTCCTATTACAATAGCATGAACATCTCATACATCACATATATATCATTCATCATTCATCACAACTTTGGCCATATCATATCACAAAGCACTTGCTGCAAAAAACAAGTTAGACGTCCTCTAATTGTTGTTGCATGTTTTACGTGGCTGAAGTAGGGTTCTAGCAAGAACGTTTTCTTACCTACGTGAAAGCTACAACGTGATTTGTCAACTTCTATTTACCCTTCATAAGGACCCTTTTCATCGAATCCGCTCCAACTAAAGTGGGAGAGACAGACACCCGCCAGCCACCTTATGCAACTAGTGCATGTTAGTCGGTGGAACCGGTCTCACGTAAGCGTACGTGTAAGGTTGGTCCGGGCCGCTTCATCCCACAATACCGTTGAAGCAAGATAAGACTAGTAGCGGCAAGAAAGTTGACAACATCAACGCCCACAATAAATTGTGTTCTACTCGTGCAAGAGAACTACGCATAGACCTAGCTCATGATGCCACTGTTGGGGAACGTTGCAGAAAACAAAAAATTTCCTACGGTTTCACCAAGATCCATCTAGGAGTTCATCTAGCAACGAGTGATCGGATTGCATCTACATACCTTTGTAGATCACGCGCGGAAGCGTTCAAAGAACGGGGATGAGGAAGGCGTACTCGACGTGATCCAAATCACCGGAGATCCTAGCACCGAACGGACAGCACCTCCGCGTTCAACACACGTACAGTCAGTGTAACGTCTCCTTCTTCTTGATCCAGCAAGGGGGAAGGAGAGGTTGAGGAAGATGGCTCCAGCAGCAGCACGGCGGCGTGGTGGTGATGGAGCAGCAGTACTCCGGCAGGGCTTCGCCAAGCACTATGGAGGAGGAGGATGTGTTGGAGAGGGAGAGGGAGGCACCAAAGGCGTGGTGTGAGAGGCCCTCCTTTCCCCACTATATATAGGGAGTCCAAGGGGGGTGCGCGCCGGCCCTAGGAGATCCAATCTCCTAGGGGGGGTGCGGCCAAGGGAGGAATCCCTCCTCCCCAAGGCACCTAGGAGGTGCCTTCCCCCTTTGGGACTCTTCCCTTCCTTGAACCCTAGGCGCATGGGCCTCTTGGGGCTGGTGCCCTTGGCCCATATAGGCCAAGGCGCACCCCCTACAGCCCATGTGGCCCCCGGGGGCAGGTGGCCCCACCCGGTGGACCCCCGGGACCCTTCCGGTGGTCCCGGTACAATACCGGTGACCCCGAAACTTGTCCCGATGCCCGAAATAGCACTTCCTATATATAATTCTTTACCTCCGGACCATTCCGGAACTCCTCGTGACGTCTGGGATCTCATCCGGGACTCTGAACAACATTCGGGTTACTGCATATACATATCCCTACAACCCTAGCGTCACCGAACCTTAAGTGTGTAGACCCTACGGGTTCGGGAGACATGTAGACATGACCGAGACGGACTCTCCGGTCAATAACCAACAGCAGGATCTGGATACCCATGTTGGCTCCCACATGCTCCTCGATGATCTCATCGGATGAACCACGATGTCGAGGATTCAAGCAACCCCGTATACAATTCCCTTTGTCAATCGGTATGTTACTTGCCCGAGATTCGATCGTCGGTATCCCAATACCTCGTTCAATCTCGTTATCGGCAAGTCACTTTACTCGTACCGTAATGCATGATCCCGTGACCAGACACTTGGTCACTTTGAGCTCATTATGATGATGCATTACCGAGTGGGCCCAGTGATACCTCTCCGTCATACGGAGTGACAAATCCCAGCTTGATCCGTGTCAACCCAACAGACACTTTCGGAGATACCCGTAGTATACCTTTATAGTCACCCAGTTACGTTGTGACGTTTGGTATACCCAAAGCACTCCTACGGTATCCGGGAGTTACACGATCTCATGGTCTAAGGAAAGGATACTTGACATTGGAAAACTCTAGCAAACGAACTATACGATCTTGTGCTATGTCTAGGATTGGGTCTTGTCCATCACATCATTCTCCTAATGATGTGATCTCGTTATCAATGACATCCAATGTACATAGTCAGGAAACCATGACTATCCGTTGATCAACGAGCTAGTCAACTAGAGGCTTACTAGGGACATGTTGGTGTCTATTATTCACACATGTATTACGATTTCCGGATAATACAATTATAGCATGAATAAAGACAATTATCATGAACAAGGAAATATAATAATAATGATTTTATTATTGCCTCTAGGGCATATTTCCAACAGCCGCTACCCATCTAAATAGCTTTGTTGATTTGTGTGACATGCAAAAGAAGAAAGATGTGGATAATGATATTGTTAAATTGAAGCTATTTCCTTTTTCGCTTAGAGATCGTGCTAAAGCTTGGTTTTCGTCTTTGCCTAAAAATAGTATTGATTCATGGAACAAGTGCAAAGATGCTTTTATATCTAAGTATTTTCCTCCCGCTAAGATCATCTCTCTTAGAAATGATATTATGAATTTTAAGCAACTTGATCATGAACATGTTGCACAAGCTTGGGAGAGGATGAAATTAATGATACGTAATTGCCCTACTCATGGTTTAAATTTGTGGATGATTATACAAAAAATTTATGCCGGATTAAATTTTGCTTCTAGAAATCTTTTAGATTCGGCCGCGGGAGGCACTTTTATGGAAATCACTTTAGGAGAAGCTACTAAACTCCTAGATAATATTATGGTTAATTATTCTCAATGGCATACTGAAAGATCTACTAGTAAAAAGGTGCATACGATAGAAGAAATTAATGTTTTGAGTGGAAAGATGAATGAACTTATGAAATTATTTGCTAATAAGAGTGTTTCTTCTGATCCTAATGATATTCCCTTGTCTACTTTGATTGATAATAATAATGAATCTATGGATGTGAATTTTGTTGGTAGGAACAATTTTGGTAACAACGCGCATAGAGGAAATTTTAGTCCTAGGCCTTATCCTAGTAATCCCTCTAATAATTATGGTAATTCCTACAACAATTCTTATGAAAATTATAATAATATGCCCTCTGTTTTTGAATCTAATATTAAAGAATTTATTACTTCGCAAAAGAATTTTAATGCTATGATTGAAGAAAAATTGCTTAAGATTGATGATTTGGCTAGGAACGTTGATAGAATTGCTCTTGATGTTGATTCTTTGAAACTTAGATCTATTCCACCTAAGCATGATATCAATGAGTCTCTCAAAGCCATGAGAATTTCCATTGATGAGTGCAAAGAAAGAACCGCTAGGATGCGTGCTAAGAAAGATGCCTTTATAAAAGCGTGTTCTTCTAGTTCCTATGAAAATAATGATGAAGATCTAAAAGTTATTGATGTGTCCCCTATTAAATCTTTGTTTTGCAATATGAATCTTAATAATGATGGGACTGAATATGATCCACCTTTACCTAGAAGGCGTTCCAAGAATTCTGAATTTGTTGATCTTGATGCCAAATTTGATAAAAGTGGGATTGAAGAAATTATTGCTAAACCCACTATTATGGATTTCAAGGAATTTAACTATGAAAATTGCTCTTTGATTGATTGTATTTCCTTGTTGCAATCCGTGCTAAATTCTCCTCATGCTTATAGTCAAAATAAAGCGTTTACTAAACATATCGTTGATGCCTTGATGCAATCTTATGAAGAAAAACTTGAATTAGAAGTTTCTATCCCTAGAAAACTTTATGATGAGTGGTAACCAACTATTAAGATTAAAATTAAAGATCATGAATGCTATGCTTTCTGTGATTTGGGTGCTAGTGTTTCCACGATTCCAAAGACCTTGTGCGATTTGTTAGGTTTCCGTGATTTTGATGATTGCTCTCTAAACTTGCACCTTGAGGATTCCACTATTAAGAAAACTATGGGAAGAATTAATGATGTTCTTATTGTTGCAAATAGGAATTATGTGCCCGTAGATTTTATTGTTCTTGACATAGATTACAATCCTTCATGTCCTATTATTCTTGGTAGACCTTTCCTTAGAACGATTGGTGAATTATTGATATGAAGGAAGGAAATATTAGATTCTAATTTACATTAAGGAAAGGCATGGAACACTTTCCTAGAAATAAAATTAAATGACCTTATGAATCTATTATGAGAGCCACTTATGGATTGCCTACCAAAGACGGCAATACCTAGATCTATTCTTGCTTGGTATGCCTAGTTAGGGGCGTTAAACGATAGCGCTTGTTGGGAGGCAACCCAATTTTATTTTTATTCCTTGCTTTTTGATCCTGTTTAGTAATAAGTAAATTATCTAGCCTATGTTTTGGTTGTGTTTTTGTGTTTAATTAGTGTTTGTGCCAAGTAGAACCGTTGGGAAGACTTGGGCAAAGTCTTATTGAACTTGCTGTAAAAAACAGAAACTTTAGCACTTACGAGAACTGCTGTCATTTTTATTTGGAAAGTGATATTTAGTTAATTATTTTTGCATATTATTAATAGATAAATTCCTCACGTCCAGCAATTTATTTAAGAATTTTTGGGGTTCCATATCTTGCGCTAGCTACAGATTACTACAGACTGTTCTGTTTTTGACAGATTCTGTTTTTCGTGTGTTGTTTGCTTATTTTGATGTATCTATGGCTAGTAAAATAGTTTATAAACCCTAGAGAAGTTGGAATACAGTAGGTATAACACCCATATAAATAAATAATGAGTTCATTACAGTACCTCGAAGTGATCTTTTATTCTCTTTCACTAACGGAGCTCATGAGATTTTCTACTTTAAGTTTTGTGTTGTGAAGTTTTCAAGTTTTGGGTAAAGATTTGATGGATTATGGAACAAGGAGTGGCAAGAGCCTAAGCTTGGGGATGCCCATGGCACCCCCAAGATAATCTAAGGACACCTAAAAGCCAAAGCTTGGGGATGCCCCGGAAGGCATCCCCTCTTTCGTCTACTTCTATCGGTAACTTTACTTGGAGCTATATTTTTATTCGCCACATGATATGTGTTTTGCTTGGAGCGTCTTGTATTATTTGAGTCTTTGCTTGTTAGTTTACCACAATAATACTTGCTGTACACACATTTTGAGAGAGCCATACATGATTTGGAATTTGTTAGAATACTCTATGTGCTTCGCTTATATCTTTTGAGTTATATAATTTTGCTCTAGTGCTTCACTTATATCTTTTAGAGCACGGTGGTGAGTTTGTTTTATAGAAACTATTGATCTCTCATGATTCACTTAGATTATTTTGAGAGTCTTAATAGCATGTTAATTTGCTTAAAATCTTAATATGCTTGGTATGCAAGATTAATAATATAACTTTCTTATGAGTGTGTTGAATACTATGATAAGTTTGATACTTGATAATTGTTTTGAGATATGGAGATGGTGATATTAAAGTCATGCTAGTTGAGTAGTTGTGAATTTTAGAAATACTTGTGTTGAAGCTTGTGATTCCCGTAGCATGCACGTATGGTGAACCGTTATGTGATGAAGTCGGAGCATGATTTATTTATTTATTGTCTTCCTTATGAGTGGCGGTCGGGGACGAGCGATGGTCTTTTCCTACCAATCTATCCCCCTAGGAGCATGCGCGTAATACTTTGCTTTGATAACTTGCAAGTTTTTGCAATAAGTATATGAGTTCTTTATGACTAATGTTGAGTCCATGGATTATACGCACTCTCACCCTTCCACCTTTGCTAGCCTCTCTAATACCACACACCTTTCGCCGGTATCATACACCCACCATATACCTTCCTCAAAACAGCCACCATGCCTACCTATTATGGCATTTCCATAGCCATTTCAAGATATATTGCCATGCAACTTTCCACCGTTCCGTTTATGACACACTCCATCATTGTCATATTGCTTAGCATGATCATGTAGTTGACATAGTATTTGTGGCAAAGCCACCATTCATAATTCTTTCATACTTGTCACTCATGCATCATTGCATATCCCGGTACACCGCCGGATGCATTCATATAGAGTCATATTTTGTTCTAAGTATCAAGTTGTAATTGGTGAGTTGTAAGAAAAATAAAAGTGTGATGATCATCATTATTAGAGCATTGTCCCAGTGAGGAAAGGATGATGGAGACTATGATTCCCCCACATGTAGGGATGACACTCCGGATGAAAAATAAAAAAAAGAGAAAGAAAAGAGGCCAAAAAAAAAGAAAAGTCCCAAATAAAAAAAAAGGAAAAAATGAGAGAAAAATAGAGAAGGGACAATGTTACTATCCTTTTACCACACTTGTGCTTCAAAGTAGCACCATGATCTTCATAGTAGAGAGTCTCTCATGTTGTCACTTTCATATACTAGTGCGAATTTTTCATTATAGAACTTGGCTTGTATATTCCAATGATGGGCTTCCTCAAATTGCCCTAGGTCTTCATGAGCAAGCAAGTTGGATGCACACCCACTTAGTTTCTTTTGAGCTTTCATAAACTTATAGCTCTAGTGCATCCGTTGCATGGCAATCCCTACTCACTCACATTGATATCTATTGATGGGTATCTCCATAGCCCGTTGATATGCCTAGTTGATATGAGAATATCTGCTCTTTTTTGTCTTCTCCACAACCACCACTCTATTCCACCTATAGTGCTATATCCATGGCTCACGCTCATGTATTGCGTGAAGATTGAAAAAGTTTTGAGAATGTCAAAAGTATGAAACAATTTCTTGGCTTGTCATCAGGGTTGTGCATGATTTAAATATTTTATGTGGTGAAGATAGAGCATAGCCAAACTATATGATTTTGTAGGGATAACTTTCTTTAGCCATGTTATTTTGAGAAGACATAATTGCTTTGTTAGTATGCTTGAAGTATTATTATTTTTATGTCAATATGAACTTTTCTCTTGAATCTTTCGGATCTGAATATTCATACCACAATTAATAAGAATTACATTAAAATTATGCCAAGTAGCACTCCGCATCAAAAATTCTGCTTTTATCATTTACCTACTCGAGGACGAGCATGAATTAAGCTTGGGGATGCTTGATACGTCTCCAACGTATCTATAATTTTTGATTGCTCCATGCTATATTATCTAATGTTTTGTACATTATTGGGCTTTATTATCCACTTTTATACTATTTTTGGGACTAACCTATTAACCGGAGGCCCAACCCAAAATTGCTGTTTTTTTGCCTGTTTTAGGGTTTCGAAGAAAAGGAATACCAAACGGAGTCCAAACGGAATGAAACCTTTGGGAACGTGATTTTCTCATAGAATAAGACTCGAGAGACTTGGACCCTATGTCAAGACACGTAACAGGAGGCCACGAGGTAGGGGGCGCACCTGCCTACCCCAGGCGCGCCCTCCACCCTCGTGGGCCCCCGGTTACTCCATCGACGTACTTCTTCCTCCTATATATACCGACGTACCCCCAAACGATCAGATATGGAGCCAAAACCCTAATTCCACAGCCGTAACTTTCTGTATCCACGAGATCCCATCTTGGGGCCAGTTCCGGAGCTCCGTCGGAGGGGGCATCGATCACGGAGGGCTTCTACATCAACACCATAGCCTCTCCGATGAAGTGTGAGTAGTTTACCTCAGACCTACGGGTCCATAGTTAGTAGCTAGATGACTTCTTCTCTCTTTTTGGATCTCAATACAATGTTCTTCCCCTCTCTTGTGGAGATCTATTCGATGTAATCTTGTTTTTACGGCGTGTTTGTTGAGACTGATGAATTGTGGGTTTATGATCAAGTCTATCTATGAATAATATTTGAATCTTCTTTGAATTCGTTTATGTATCATTGGTTATCTTTGCAAGTCTCTTCGAATTATCAGTTTGGTTTGGCCTACTAAATTGATCTTTCTTGTTGTCGGTGTCAAAACCGGCGGATCTCGGGTAGGGGGTCCCGAACTGTGCGTCTAGGATCGATGGTAACAGGAGGCATGGGACACGATGTTTACCCAGGTTCGGGCCCTCTTGATGGAGGTAAAACCCTACGTCCTGCTTGATTAATATTGATGATATGGGTAGTACAAGAGTAGATCTACCACGAGATCAAGGAGGCTAAACCCTAGAAGCTAGCCTATGGTATGATTGTTGTATGATGAAGTTGTCTCCTCTATCGACTAGCCTGGCCCTGGTTTATATAATGCACCAGAGGCCTAGGTTAACAAGAGTCCTAGCCGAATACGCCGGTGGGGAGAAGTCCTTGTCTTGATCGCCAAGTCTTTGTGGAATCTTCCTTATATGCGGCAGCTATCCGAACCGGCCCATGAGTATGCGGCCATGGGGGGCCTCGGCCCAATCTAATAGATCGGGAGACGACGTGGTGAGTACCCCCTAGTCCAGGACACCGTCAGTAGCCCCCTGAACCTGTCTTCAAGTTAGGGACGCTCCTCGATTCTTTCGAACTGTTCTTCATCTTCGGTCGTCAGTCTTGAAAACTGGTTCAACAAATCTTCTTTATCTTTGATCTTGAGGATCGCCGAAATGCATTCGACGAGTTTACACGTCGGGTATCTGAGGAGCCCCTTTAAGTTTCCGGCCTTTACCAATGCCTTGTTATTTTTATGCCATACCTCGGGTTTGAAGTTGTTCCCGGGCGGCAGCGTCCTCTTGCGTCCGAGCTCCAACGCTGGACTGTATTCGAGGTATCTTTTGCAACCGAGCACCAACGCCGGACCGCTTCCCAGCTCTAACGCCGGAATGTATCCGAGCTCCAACGCCGGACTATGTATCCGAGCTCCAACGCCGGACTGTATATCCGAGCTCCAACGCCGGACTGTATCCGAGCTCCAACACCGGACTATATCCGAGGTGTCGTAAATCACCTTGGTTCAAAGAAGTTTGAAGGAGTTTAGCCGAGCTTAATGCCGGAAATGCCCTCTATGGAGCCAGCCACTAGCGCCCGAGCTTTATGCTGGACTGCTTCCGAGGTGGTGCACCACCTCGAATGTGGGCCGATTTTTGTGAATATTTTTTATTGGTGCAATTTATTCTCTGCCGAAATATATAGCCAATAGCCCTCAAGGTGTGTATTGGTCTAAAACCCGAGATGCACATGAAGGATGACGTAAGACCGCTGATCCCAGTAGCCGCCGAGACTCAGGTTGATTTGCAAAATCAGCCTGAGGATCAAGTCCTAGCTCGGCAGAATACTTCGGGACACTAAAAGCGGCGTGCTCAGTCCTCGAGACTCAGGTTGGGTGCGGCCGACCAACCTGAGGATCAAAATCTCTTCGGAAACTATATTGCACATAAAATTTTCTGCATTGGACAAGCAATGCAGTAGCCCCCGAGACACTGGTCGGGTGGTAACACCAGATCAGGGGACCGATGTGCCCCTCTAATATTTGTAAATAATAAGCCCGAAGCCCAGTAGCCCTCGGGTCTTAATGCGGGCACGGGTGGCCGAATTAAGGATCAATATCCATAGTAAAATCACAAATTATGTGTAATGACTCTATGTATCCAAGTACTTTATGTCATTAATGCTCGGATCCGCATTGTACAAAACTTTGTTGACCGACCATCGACTTCCACCTCCTCGGCCAGTAGCCGAGGAGTGTTTGTCCTACTTTATAAAGCCTTTATGAGGGCAAAGATTTACAACAAACAAGGCAATCTGGCCATACGGTTTTATAAACAAAGGTACGCAGAGAGATATGTTATATTACTGTTTAACAGAAGAAATGTCTTCCAAAGAAAATAGTCCCGCTATCGGTTCCTTTCTTTGGGTTGTCATGCTAAGCATGATCATTAAACCTCAGCTCTAATGTAAGAGCAAAATATCGAGGATTTAGTTTGGGAGGCCAGTTAATAGCCCCCGGTAGTGTTCGGCGACAGTCGGGGTCAAGCCGTAAACACTTCGGCCAATGTTATGAACGACCCATCATTTAACATAGTCATCGGATCGCTGACCAGTTTACGCTTATTGTGAAAGTCAGTTTTCGGCTTTCTCCACTGAGGTGCTTAACCATGTGAGCTGGAAGCACAATCGCAGTGGTTCTCCCTTTGCACGCCTAGTTGAATAAACCGGAACGTAGGAAGAAAGTGCAGGAGCCGGGCAACCCAACTATTGACCGAAGACACAATTCGAAACCGATGCATATATAGCAATATCTGAGAATGTTTTTGCCGAATCCCTAAATGTGTCCGGCGTTGCACTGCGAGACTAATGCTAGAAAAGCACAAATAGTTTAAAAGTCCCAAAAAGCTTGGAAAACCAAGAAACGTCAGTAAAAACATGACGTCCGAACAATATCAAGTGTTCGGTGCCAATCCGAAAGTTGGTCTTTAGAAAAAAAGGAAGTGCTTCTGTCGTGCTTTAACATGATACATCCTATCTCAAGACTTCGAGCGGGTCAGCCTACGGCTTCAACCTCCTATCCCGAGGGCGGAGTACTTCTCATCAGGCCAGTTTAGCAAACTAAACTCTAGCGGCTTTGAGAGAGAAATTAGACTCCCCGGCTAGTGACCGCACACTCGTGTCGAAAAAAGGAGTGATAAATAATAATAATAAAACTTTGCAACGACTAAGAAGAAGAACATTTATTATAAAACGGCTCAAATAAACTTAAGAGCCCCCAAGTGACTTGGGTAGAAGAATGATTGCATGTACCGAAGTACTTATATCATATATATGTTCAACCGAACTTTAAACGCGTCTTAACCGACCGTCAGCTTCTCCCTCTTCGGTCAAGGACCGAAAAGTATTATGTACTCCATCGGTCGAGAATATCGACGGTGTTTCCAATAACCAGGCAATCAGGCCATAAGGTTGTAACAGACAAAGCGCGCTCAGGGAACTTATGCTATATTACCGTGAAGTGTAAGAAGCATCTTCGAAGAAAATAGTACCCCCACCGATACCTTTCTTCGGTGCTCATTGTTATTATGAGACTTGTGCAATAGATATTTTGTACTCATGAGTTCCGTTGTGTGCCGACCATCATTGAAAACTATAAGAGCGCTAGCTTTCGGCTTCACCCAGTCTGAGGTCCGGCTCGGGCGACCCGATCGTGACAATCACAGAGGTGCTCCCTTTACTCCCTAGCTGAACAATCGGGAACGTAGGGGTAAACACAGGAGCGAGGCAACCCAGCTTGCAAATCGCTTAAGTCAATATGGTGCATATTGTGGCGTAATACACGAACAAGGAACGAAGCCGTACAAGTAGAATCATATGCGAGTGGAAAAGCTTCATGAAGGAAGCCCCCAAATGAATTGGGTATTTGAATATGTGTGTCACAAACAAAGTTTGGACAAGGAAATTTTTTACAAGCAACTTTTTTTCAAAAAAAGTATAATGCTTGGTCGAACCGAACACAAGTTAAAAATTAAAACTTTGAGCATGAAAGGGACTTAGCTGGTTAATGTGTTCGGTATTGATGACGCGGTCCGAGCTTGATGCGGGGCAAGGTTCCATCCCCCAAGATGGTCCCGAGGTGGCGGAGCGGAGAGCTCGACACGCCGAAGCGGTGACACAGCACGGTCAATGCAGACCGGTAGAGTGACGCCGAAGTCCCCGGATCATTTTCCTGTGCACAAAAAATAGTGCAAACCGGAGATAATAGTAATAATGATAATTTAAAAAAATGTTGCATAATAAATAATTTATGCAAAGTGAGGAATAGAAGAAATATGGCCTGGCACCGAAGTCAATGTCGATGCAGGGCGTCGGCATGATGTAGTAAAGGCGTGGCAAAGCCTGAATTCACAGGTCGGTCCGAGCTCCGGATGCGGCGTTCGCCGGACTATGTATGGAAATTGATCGAACCACCATGCGACCGTCGTTAATGCGGTCACCATTTGATAGACCTGTGTACATATAATGGACAAACCAGAGTAATAATTCCTTTGGAAAAATGAACCCAAACAAGCAAAAAATACTGGGATTAATAGCACCTGGTTTATTTGTTGTAGCAATCCGAAGGAAGATGATTCCCAAAATTGGGACTCGCTCCGCCCACCCATTGCCTGATGGGCGATAAAACGAGGGCATGGCAATGCTGGTAAAGGTTGACTCGCTGAGGCAAAGCCCTCGGCCCAGCTAACGTGACGGAGCTGGTCGGCTAGTGACGCCGAAGTGTCCGGAGTAGGTTGATGAAGAGATGGCGAAGCCCCCGGTCCAGCCGAGATGTCGAAGCCTCGACGTCAGCCGATGAGTCGAAGTAGGTCGGCGTGATGGACACCAGCTTGAAGAAGCAATAGTGCGGCCCTGTCGATGCAGGTCGTGACGTGGTCGATGCCGGCTTGATGAAGCGACCGTGCGGCGATGCCGGTATGCCCGCTCCGTGTAATCCGTGGGGCGGCGATGTTGATGATGATTTATCCTTCGCGATGCCGGACTCTTGTTCGGCTTGCCGAGATGATGATCCGAAGAAGTTGAGCTCGGCTAAAGTGACGACGTGTCTAGCGCAGGTCGGCAGCCGTGGAGTAATATTGCCGGACTGGTTTGACACCAGCATGATGTTGAAGATCATGTTCAAAAGATCTTAAAGTTAGTGGGGTGTGTTCGGGAACAAAACACAATACCCCATACAAAACTTCCTTCAAAAGGGATGTCCGAAATCCCGTTCATAAAAAAGATGAACTCGGGTCGGATTCGTTTTCGTGCAGAAAATAGATCCGAAAAGTGATGCACTAATCGGAAGGTTCCCGGAGTTTGGACGGTCGGATCGAGTTGAAATTTTGAGAGGTGGTAGATACAGGAATTCTGCAGCCGATCAATGGTTGGATCTTCCAAAGGACGTCCGAGCTAGAAGCTGGACACCACACCCTAAACTCATCCAAATTCCCATCCAGATTTGACAGGGCTCCGGTATATCGTGGATTGCCAGAGATTCCTCCATCGGAACTCGACGAAATTTTCCAGGGTTGTTATAGACCCAATTCCGTACAATTCCACCAAAGTGATCGTCAAAGCAATACTCGAGGAGGTGGTGGCGGAAGATACAAGTTCGCTGTCCAAAAAAAATAGCACGGTCGCTTGAGGGCAATGTTGACATTGAGCCCCCGAGCTCCATAGATAATTCCTCCATGATCTTGATAGAGATCGGAGTTGATGTTTGATGAAGGCCCTCGAAATTCTTGGTCGAACCAAGGTGACCAGTCGAACTGGTGACGAAGATGCCGAAGTCGTAGTTGATCTACAGGCGGGCCATTGATCCTTTTGTTGATCACACAGTGGAACTCTCAATGAAAGCACCAATGTCGGTGTCAAAACCGGCGGATCTCGGGTAGGGGGTCCCGAACTGTGCATCTAGGATCGATGGTAACAGGAGGCATGGGACACGATGTTTACCCAGATTCGGGCCCTCTTGATGGAGGTAAAACCCTACGTCCTGCTTGATTAATATTGATGATATGGGTAGTACAAGAGTAGATCTACCACGAGATCAAGGAGGCTAAACCCTAGAAGCTAGCCTATGGTATGATTGTTGTATGATGAAGTTGTCTCCTCTATCGACTAGCCTGGCCCTGGTTTATATAATGCACCAGAGGCCTAGGTTAACAAGAGTCCTAGCCGAATACGCCGGTGGGGAGAAGTCCTTGTCTTAATCGCCAAGTCTTTGTGGAATCTTCCTTATATGCGGCAGCTGTCCGAACCGGCCCATGAGTATGCGGCCATGGGGGGCCTTGGCCGAATCTAATAGATCGGGAGACAACGTGGTGAGTACCCCCTAGTCCAGGACACCGTCACTTGCAATAGGAGAAGTGCTTAGCTTTGGGTTCAATCTTGCGGTGTCCTTTCCCAGTGACAGTAGGGGCAGCAAGGCACGTTTTGTATTGTTTCCATCGAGGATAACAAAATGGGATTTTCTTCATATTGCATGAGTCTATCCCTCTACATCATGTCATCTTGCTTAAGGCATTACTCTGATTTTAACTTAATACTCTAGATGCATGCTGGATAGCGGTCGATGAGTGGAGTAATAGTAGTAGATGCAGACAGGAGTCGGTCTACTTGTCTCGGACATGATGCCTATATACATGATCATACCTAGATATTCTCATAATTATGCTCAATTCTGTCAATTGCTCAGTAATTTGTTCACCCACCGTAGAATACATATGCTCTCAAGAGAAGCCACTAGTGAAACCTATGGCCCCCGGGTCTATCTTTATCATATTAATCTCCTACTACTTAGTTATTTACTTTGCCTTTATTTTACTTTGCATCTTTATGATAAAAATACCAAAAATATTATCTTATCATATCTATCAGATCTCACTCTCGTAAGTGGCCCTATAGGGATTGACAACCCCTATTTGCGTTGGTTGCGAGGATTTATTTGTTTTGTGCAGGTGAGAGGGACTCGCGCGTAGCCTCCTACTGGATTGATACCTTGGTTCTCAAAAACTGAGGGAAATACTTACGCTACTTTGCTGTATTATCCCTTCCTCTTCGTGGAAAACCAATGCAGTGCTAAAAGAGGTAGCACCCGCCATGCCCCGCGTCCGAGCCCATGCCCGTGGTCACCTCACACTCGTCGCGACCCTTGCCCATGCCGTCGGCTACACCTGCCTATGCGTGCTGCCCTTCCACGCGCTCACGTGGCCGCGCCTCCTCCCCTCTCATTTCTGCCCGTGGATGCGCCCAGCCCGCGCTGCGGCCCTGCCGTGCATGTGCGCGCGCACCCGCGCGCTCCTGTTGCTGCTGGCTTCTGCTGCTGCTTGCTCTGCGTGCTGTGCTGCTTTTGCTGCTAACACTACTGCTGCCTCCTCTTCCCTACTACTCATGCCGCGCGCCGTGCTCGCGCACCGCTGCCGGCTGTGACCCAGCCACCCCGACCAGCCGCGCCTCCCTGCCCGTCGCCGCTACCTCCCACCTACAGCCACCGCCGCCGTTGCTGCTAGCTCCGCCTGCCGCTGCGGCCTCACTGCGTCGCGCGTAGGCCTCCGCCTCCTCCCCCGGTCGGCGTCGTGGACGCCGGCGGCCGCGCCAATGGCCTCGCCCGATGTCGCGCACGGGCTCCCCCAGTCGGGTGCCCAGCGCCTGGCTCCACTCCGTAACCGCGCGCCCGTTAAGGCCTTGGGCCAATGACATGAGGGGCCCACACCCCAGAACGTTAAAACAAAAAGAATTAAAAATAATAATTAAATAATTAAATAATTAAAATATTAATTAATTAATTAACTTAATTAATCTAGTTTAATTAAACCTAATTAACCTGCTAATAAAACTAACTATTATTAATTGGTTAACAACCTATGACGAGTGGGACCCACATGTTAGATTGACCGGTCAATGGTCGGAGTTGGCCGCTGACGCCATGCCGACATCATGCTAACATCATAATTGTATTTTCTAATTTAATTAATTCTCCTAATCCTAAAAATGATTTAAATCTTTAAAAATTAATATAAAATAATCCGTAACTCGGACGAAAATACTTTGTACATGAAAGTTGCTCAGAACGACGAGACGAATCCGAATACACAGCTCATTCATCCGCCACACATCCCTAGCATAGCGAACATGCAACTTTCCCTCTTTGGTTCATCTGTCCGAAAACGCGAAACACCGGGGATACTTTCTCGGATGTCCCCCTCCTTCGCTGGTATCACCTCCTACCGCGTTAGGGCACCCCTAGCACAGCTACTTGTCATGTCATGCATCGCTATGCATCTGTTTGCATTATATTCATTGTTTCTTCCCCCTCTTCTCTCCGATAGACTACGAGACTAACGCCGTTGCTGGTGCCCCGATCGACTACGGTGTTGACGACCCCTCTTTCTTGCTAGAGCAACCAGGAAAGCCCTCCCCTTGATCACCAGATATCGCCTATTCTTCTCTCTACTGCTTGCATTAGAGTAGTGTAGCATGTTACTGCTTACCATTAATCCTATTCTGTTGCATAGCCTGTCATTGTTGCTACAGTTGTTGATACCTTACCTGCATTCCTAAATGCTTAGTTTAGGATGCTAGTTTATCATAAGTGGCCCTACATTCTTGTCAGTCTACCATGCTATACTATCGGGCCGTGATCACGTCGGGTGTTGATCACGGGTATATACTATACATATTACACATGATACATGTGGTGACTAAAGTCGGGCCGGCTCGTGGAGTACCCGCGAGTGATTCACGGATTGGGGGCTGAAAGGACCTTTGTCCTGATGGCCGTCGATGTCAAAATCGGCGGATCCCGGGTAGGGGGTCCCGAACTATGCGTCTAAGGATCGATGGTAACATGAGGCAGGGGACACGATGTTTTACCCAGGTTCGGGCCCTCTTGATGGAGGTAAAACCCTACGTCCTGCATGATTGTTCTTGATAATATGAGTAGTACAAGAGTTGATCTACCACGAGATCAGAGAGGCTAAACCCTAGAAGCTAGCCTATGGTATGATTGTATGTTGTATATATGATCTATCAACTAGCTGGGCCCTGGTTTATATAATGCACCAGAGGCCTAGGATAACAAGAGTCCTAGCCGAATACGCCGGTGGGGGAGGAGTCCTTGTCTTGATCACCAAGTCTTGTGGAATCTTCCTTGTATGCGGCAGCTGTTGGGTAACGTAGTAATTTCAAAAAAATTCATATGCACACACAAGATCATGGTGATGCATAGCAACGAGAGAGGAGTGTTGTCTACGTACCCTCGTAGACCGAAAGCGGAAGCGTTAGCACAACGCGGTTGATGTAGTTGTACGTCTTCACGGCCCGACCGATCAAGCACCGAAACTACGACACCTCCGAGTTCTAGCACACATTTAGCTCGATGACGATCCCCGGACTCTGATCCAGCAGAATGTCGGGGAAGAGTTCTGTCAGCACGACGGTGTGGTGACGATCTTGATGTTCTACCGTCGCAGGGCTTCGCCTAAGCAGCGCTACAATATTATCGGGGATTATGGTGGAGGGGGGCACCGCACAGGGCTAAGAGATCAATGATCAATTGTTGTGTCTATGGGGTGCCCCCTGCCCCCGTATATAAAGGAGCAAGGGGGAGGAGGTGCGGCCAGGCAAGGGGCGCGCCAGGAGGAGCCCTACTCCCACCGGGAGTAGGACTCCCCCTTTCCATGTTGGACTAGGACTTGGAGGGGGAAGGAGAGAAAGAGGGGAAAGGAAAGGGGGGCGCCCCCCTCCTTGTCCAATTCGGACTTGGGGGGGGGAGGGGCGCGCGGCTGCCCCTTGGCCTCCTCTCTACTTCCTCCACTAGGCCCATTAAGGCCCATTAGGTTACCGGTGGTTCCGGTAACCTCCCGGTACTCCGGTAAAATGCCGATTTCACCCGGAACACTTCTGATGTCCAAACATAGGCTTCAAATATATCAATCTTTATGTCTCGACCATTTCGAGACTCCTCGTCATGTCCGTGATCACATCCGGGACTCTGAACAACCTTCGGTACATCAAAAGATATAAACTCATAATGAAACTGTCATCGTAACGTTAAGCGTGCGGACCCTACGGGTTCGAGAACAATGTAGACATGACCGAGACACGTCTCTGGTCAATAACCAATAGCGAAACCTGGATGCTCATATTGGCTCCTACATATTCTACGAAGATCTTTATCGGTCAGACCGCATAACAACATACATTGTTCCCTTTGTCATCGGTATGTTACTTGCCCGAGATTCGATAGTTCAATCTCGTTACCGGCAAGTCTCTTTACTCGTTCTGTAATACATCATCCCACAACTAACTCATTAGCTACAATTCTTGCAAGGCTTAAGTGATGTGCATTACCGAGAGGGCCCAGAGATACCTCTCTGACAATCAGAGTGACAAATCCTAATCTTGAAATACGCCAACCCAACAAGTACCTTTGGAGACACCTGTAGAGCACCTTTATAATCACATAGTTACGTTGTGACGTCTGGTAGCACACAAAGTGTTCCTTCGGTAAACGGGAGTTGCATAATCTCATAGTCATAGGAACATGTATAAGTCATGAAGAAAGCAATAGCCACAAACTAAACGATCAAGTGCTATGCTAACGGAATGGGTCAAGTCAATCACATCATTCTCCTAATGATGTGATCCCGTTAATCAAATGACAACTCATGTCTATGGTTAGGAAACATAACCATCTTTGTTCAACGGGCTAGTCAAGTAGATGCATACTAGTGACACTCTGTTTGTCTATGTATTCACACATGTATTACGTTTCTAGTTAATACAATTCTAGCATGAATAATAAACATTTATCATGATATAAGGAAATATATAATAACTTTATTATTGCCTCTAGGGCATATTTCCTTCAGTCTCCCACTTGCACTAGAGTCAATAATCTAGATTACACAGTAATGATTCTAACACCCATGGAGCCTTGGTGCTGATCATGTTTTGCTCGTGGAAGAGGCTTAGTCAGCGGGTCTGCAACATTTAGATCCGTATGTATCTTGCAAATTTCTATGTCTCCCACTTGGACTTAATCCCGAATGGAATTGAAGCGTCTCTTGATGTGCTTGGTTCTCTTGTGAAATCTGGATTCCATTGCCAAGGCAATTGTACCAGTATTGTCACAAAAGATTTTCATTGGACTCGATGCACTAGGTATGACACCTAGATCAGATATGAACTCCTTCATCCAGACTCCTTCATTTGCTGCTTCCGAAGCAGCTATGTATTCCGCTTCACATGTAGATCCCGCCACGACGCTTTGTTTAGAACTGCACCAACTGACAGCTCCACCGTTTAATGTAAACACGTACCCGGTTTGCAATTTAGAATCGTCCGGATCAGTGTCAAAGCTTGCATCAACGTAACCATTTACGATGAGCTCTTTGTCACCTCCATATACGAGAAACATATCCTTAGTCCTTTTCAGGTACTTCAGGATGTTCTTGACCGCTGTCCAGTGATCCACTCTTGGATTACTTTGGTACCTCCCTGCTAGACTTATAGCAAGGCACACATCTGGTCTGGTACACAACATTGCATACATGATAGAGCCTATGGCTGAAGCATAGGGAACATCTTTCATTTTCTCTCTATCTTCTGCGGTGGTCGGACATTGAGTATTACTCAACTTCACACCTTGTAACACAGGCAAGAACCCTTTCTTTGCTTGATCCATTTTGAACTTCTTCAAAATTTTGTCAAGGTATGTGCTTTGTGAAAGTCCAATTAAGCGTCTTGATCTATCTCTATAGATCTTAATGCCCAATATGTAAGCAGCTTCACCGAGATCTTTCATTGAAAAACTCTTATTCAAGTATCCCTTTATGCTATCCAGAAATTCTATATCATTTCCAATCAATAATATGTCATCCACATATAATATCAGAAATGCTATAGAGCTCCCACTCACTTTCTTGTAAATACAGGCTTCTCCAAAAGTCTGTACAAAACCAAATGCTTTGATCACACTATCAAAGCGCTTATTCCAACTCCGAGAGGCTTGCACCAGTCCATAAATGGATCGCTGGAGCTTGCACACTTTGTTAGCTCCCTTTGGATCGACAAAACCTTCAGGTTGGATCATATACAACTCTTCTTCCAGAAATCCATTCAGGAATGCAGTTTTGACATCCATCTGCCAAATTTCATAATCATAAAATGTGGCAATTGCTAACATGATTCGGACAGACTTAGCATCGCTACAGGTGAGAAGGTCTCATCGTAGTCAATCCCTTGAACTTGTCGAAAACCTTTCGCAACAAGTCGAGCTTTGTAGACAGTAACATTACCGTCAGCGTCAGTCTTCTTCTTGAAGATCCATTTATTCTCAATTGCTTGCCGATTAACAGGCAAGTCAACCAAAGTCCATACTTTGTTCTCATACATGGATCCCATCTCAAATTTCATGGCTTCTAGCCATTTTGTGGAATCTGGGCTCACCATCGCTTCTTCATAGTTCGTAGGTTCATCATGATATAGTAGCATGACTTCCAGAACAGGATTACTGTACCACTCTGGTGCGGATCTTACTCTGGTTGATCTACGAGGTTCGGTAGTAACTTGATCTGAAGTTTCATGATCATTATCATTAGCTTCCTCACTAATTGGTGTAGGTGTCGCAGAAACCATTTTCTGTGATGAACCACTTTCCAATAAGGGAGCAGGTACAATTACCTCTCAAGTTCTACTTTCCTCCCACTCACTTCTTTCGAGAGAAACTCCTTCTCTAGAAAAACTCCGAATTTAGCAACAAAAGTCTTGCCTTCGGATCTGTGATAGAAGGTGTACCCAATAGTCTCCTTTGGGTATCCTATGAAGACACATTTCTCCAATTTGGGTTCGAGCTTATCAGGTTGAAGCTTTTTCACATAAGCATCGCAGCCCCAAACTTTCAGAAACGACAACTTTGGTTTCTTGCCAAACCACAGTTCATAAGGCGTCGTCTCAACGGATTTCGATGGTGCCCTATTTAACGTGAATGCAGCCGTCTCTAAAGCATAACCCCAAAATGATAGTGGTAAATCAGTAAGAGACATCATAGATCACACCATATCTAATAAAGTACGATTACGATGTTCGGACACACCATTACGCTGTGGTGTTCCGGGTGGCATGAGTTGCAAAACTATTCCGCATTGTTTCAAATGTAGACCAAACTCGTAACTCAAATATTCTCCTCCACGATCAGATCGTAGAAACTTTATTTTCTTGTTATGATGATTTTCAACTTCACTCTGAAATTCTTTGAACTTTTCAAATGTTTCAAACTTATGTTTCATTAAGTAGATATACCCATATCTGCTTAAATCATCTGTGAAGAATAAAGATATCCGCCACGAGCCTCAACATTCATTGGACCACATACATCTGTATGTATGATTTCCAACAAATCCGTTGCTCTCTCCATAGTACCAGAGAATGGCGTTTTAGCCATCTTACCCATGAGGCACGGTTCGCAAGTACCAAGTGATTCATAATCAAGTGGTTCCAAAAGTCCATCAGTATGGAGTTTCTTCATGCGCTTTACAGCAATATGACAGTGCCACAAATAAGTTGCATTATCATTATCAACTCTGCATCTTTTGATTTCAACATTATGAATATGTGTATCACTACTATCGAGATTCATCAAAAATAGACCATTCTTCAAGGGTGCATGACCATAAAAGATATTACTCATATAAATAGAACAACCATTATTCTCTGATTTAAATGAATAACCGTCTCGCATCAAACAAGATCCAAATATAATGTTCATGCTCAACGCTGGCACCAAATAACAATTATTTAGGTCTAATACTAATCCCGGAGGTAGATGTAGAGGTAGCGTGCCGACCACGATCACATCGACTTTGGAACCATTTCCCACGCGCATCGTCACCTCATCCTTAGCCAATCTTTGCTTAATCCGTAGCCCCTGTTTCGAGTTGCAAATGTTAGCAACAGAACCAGTATCAAATACCCAGGTGCTACTGCGAGCATTAGTAAGGTACACATCAATAACATGTATATCACATATACCTTTGTTCACTTTGCCATCCTTCTTATCCGCCAAATACTTGGGGCAGTTCCGCTTCCAGTGACCAGTCTGCTTGCAGTTGAAGCACTCAGTCTCAGGCTTAGGTCCAGACTTGGGTTTCTTCTCCTGAGCAGCAACTTGTTTGCCTTTCTTCTTGAAGTTCCCCTTCTTCTTCCCTTTGCCCTTTTTCTTGAAACTGGTGGTTTTATTGACCATCAACACTTGATGCTCCTTCTTGATTTCTACCTCCGCGGCTTTTAGCATCGCGGAGAGCTCGGGAATAGTCTTATTCATCCCTTGCATATTATAGTTCATCACGAAGCTTTTGTAGCTTGGTGGCAGTGATTGAAGAACTCTGTCAATGACATAATCAACAGGAAGATTAACCCCCAGTTGAGTCAAGTGATTATGATACCCAGACATTTTGAGTATATGTTCACTCACAGAACTATTCTCCTCCATCTTGCAGCTATAGAACTTATTGGAGACTTCATATCTCTCAATCCGGGCATTTGCTTGAAATATTAACTTCAACTCCTGGAACATCTCATATGCTCCATGACGTTCAAGACGTTGTTGAAGACCTGGTTCTAAGCCGTAAAGCATGGCACACTAAACTATCGAGTAGTCATCAGCTTTGCTCTGCCAAACGTTCATAACATCTGGTGTTGCTCCTGTAGCAGGCTTGGTATTTAGTGGTGCTTCCAGGATGTAATTCTTCTGGGAAGCAATGAGGATAATCCTCAAGTTACGGACCCAGTCCGTGTAATTGCTACCATCATCTTTCAACTTTGCTTTCTCAAGGAACACATTAAAATTCAACGGAACAACAACACGAGCCATCTATCTACAATCAAACATAGACAAGCAAGATACTATCAGTTACTAAGTTCATGATAAATTTAAGTTCAATTAATCATATTACTTAAGAACTCCCACTTAGAAAGATATCCCTCTAATCCTCTAAGTGATCACGTGATCCAAATCAACTAAACCATGTCCGATCATCACGTGAGATGGAGTAGTATCAGTGGTGAACATCACTATGTTGATCATATCTACTATATGATTCACGCTCGACCTTTCGGTCTTCGTGTTCCGAGGCCATATCTGTTATATGCTAGGCTCGTCAAGTTTAACCTGAGTATTCCGCATGTGCAACTGTTTTGCACCCGTTGTATTTGAATGTAGAGCCTATCACACCTGATCATCACGTGGTGTCTCAGCACGAAGAACTTTCGCAATGGTGCATACTCAGGGAGAACACTTATACTTTGATAATTTAGTGAGGGATCATCTTATAATGCTACCGTCAATCAAAGCAAGATAAGATGCATAAAAGATAAACATCACATGCAATCAATATAAGTGATATGATATGGCCATCATCATCTTGTACTTGTGATCTCCATCTCCGAAGTACCGTCATGATCACCATCGTCACCGGCGCGGCACCTTGATCTCCATCGTAGCATCGTTGTCGTCTCGCCAATCTTATGCTTCCACGACTATTGCTACCGCTTAGTGATAAAGTAAAGCATTACAACGCGATTGCATTGCATACAATAAAGCGACAACCATATGGCTCCTACCAGTTGCCTATAACTCGGTTACAAAACATGATCATCTCATACAATAAAATTTAGCATCATGTCTTGACCATATCACATCACAACATGCCCTGCAAAAACAAGTTAGACGTCCTCTACTTTGTTGTTGCAAGTTTTACGTGGCTGCTACGGGCTTAGCAAGAACCGTTCTTACCTACGCATCAAAACCACAACGATAGTTTGTCAAGTTGGTGCTATTTTAACCTTCGCCAGGACCGGGCGTAGCCACACTCGATTCAACTAAAGTTGGAGAAATTGACACCCGCCAGCCACCTGTGTGCAAAGCACGTCGGTAGAACCAGTCTCACGTAAGCGTACGTGTAATGTCGGTCCGGGCCGCTTCATCCAACAATACCGCCGAACCAAAGTATGACATGCTGGTAAGCAGTATGACTTATATCGCCCACAACTCACTTGTGTTCTACTCGTGCAAATAACATCAACGCATAAAACCAGGCTCGGATGCCACTGTTGGGTAACATAGTAATTTCAAAAAAATTCCTACGCACATGCAAGATCATGGTGATGCATAGAAACGAGAGAGGAGAGTGTTGTCTATGTACCCTTGTAGAACGAAAGCGGAAGCGTTAACACAACGCGGTTGTTGTAGTCGTACGTCTTCACGGCCCGACCGATCAAGCACCGAAACTACGGCACCTCCGAGTTCTAGCACACGTTCAACTCGATGACGATCCCCGGACTCCGATCCAGCAGAATGTCAGGGAAGAGTTTCGTCAGCACGACGGTGTGGTGAAGATCTTGATGTTCTACCGTCGCAGGGCTTCGCCTAAGCACCGCTACAATACTATCGAGGATTATGGTGGAGGGGGGCACCGCACACGGCTAAGAGATCAATGATCAATTGTTGTGTCTATGGGGTGCCCCTGCCCCCGTATATAAAGGAGAAATGAGGAGGAGGTGCGGCCAGGCAAGGGGCGCGCCAGGAGGAGTCCTACTCCCACCGGGAGTAGGACTTCCCCCCTTTCCATGTTGGACTAGGACTTGGGGGAAGGAGAGAAAGAGGGGAAAGGAAAGGGGGGGCGCCGCCCCCCTCCTTGTCCAATTCGGACTGGGGGGGGGGAGGGGCGCGCGGCTGCCCCTTGGCCTCCTCTCTACTTCCTCCACTAGGCCCATTAAGGCCCATTAGGTTACCGCGGGTTCCGGTAACCTCCCGGTAGTCCGGTAAAATGCCGATTTCACCCGGAACACTTCCGATGTCCAAACATAGGCTTCCAATATATCAATCTTTATGTCTCAACCATGTCGAGACTCCTCGTCATGTCCGTGATCACATTCGGGACTCCGAACAACCTTCGGTACATCAAAACATATAAACTCATAATGAAACTATCATCGTAACGTTAAGCGTGCGGACCCTACGGGTTCGAGAACAATGTAGACATGACCGAGACACATCTCCGGTCAATAACCAATAGCGGAACCTGGATGCTCATATTGGCTCCTACATATTCTATGAAGATCTTTATCGGTCAGACCGCATAACAACATACGTTGTTCCCTTTGTCATCGATATGTTACTTGCCCGAGATTCGATCGTCGGTATCTTAATACCTAGTTCAATCTCGTTACCAGTAAGTCTCTTTAATCGTTCAGTAATAAATCATCCCGCAACTAACTCATTATCTGCAATGCTTGCAAGGTTTAAGTGATGTGAATTACCGAGAGGGCCCAGAGATACCTCTCCGACAATCGGAGTGACAAATCCTAATCTTGAAATACGCCAACCCAACAAGTACCTTTGGAGACACCTGTAGAGCACCTTTATAATCACATAGTTACGTTGTGACGTTTGGTAGCACACAAAGTGTTCCTTCGGTAAACGGGAGTTGCATAATCTCATAGTCATAGGAACATGTATAAGTCATGAAGAAAGCAATAGCCACAAACTAAACGATCAAGTGCTATGCTAACGGAATGGGTCAAGTCAATCACATCATTCTCCTAATGATGTGATCCCGTTAATCAAATGACAACTCATGTCTATGGTTAGGAAACATAACCATCTTTGATCAACGAGCTAGTCAAGTAGAGGCATACTAGTGACACTCTGTTTGTCTATGTATTCACACATGTATTATGTTTCTGGTTAATACAATTCTAGCCTGAATAATAAACATTATTGCCTCTAGGGCATATTTCCTTCAGTAGCTGTCCGGACTGGCCCATGAGTATACGGCCATGGGGGTCCTCGGCACAATCCAACTGATTGGGAGATGACGTGATGAGTTCCCCCTAGTCCAGGACACCGTTAGTAGCCCCCTGAACCGGTCTTCAAGTTAGGGATGCTCCTCGATTATTCCGAACTGCTCTTCTCTTTGATCGTCGGTCTTGAAAACTGGTTCAACAAATCTTCTCATCTTCGATCTTGAGGATCGCCGAAGTGCATCCGACGAGTTTACACGTCGGGTATCCGAGGAGCCCCTTTAAGTTTCCGACCTTTATAAATGCCTTGTTATTTTTATGCCACACCTTGGGTTTGAAGTTGTTCCCGGGAGGCAGTGTCCTCTTGCGTCCGAGCTCTAACGCCGGACTGCATTCGAGGTATCTTTTGCAGCCGAGCACCAATGCCGAACTGCTTTCGAGCTCCAACGCCGAAATGTATTCGAGCTCCAATGCCAGACTGTGTCCAAGCTCCAACGCCGGACTATATCCAAGAAGTCATAGATCATCTTGGTCCAAAAAAGTTGAAGGAGTTTAGCCGAGCTTAATGCTGGAAATGCCCTCTATGGAGCTAGCCGCTAGCGCCCGAGCATTATGCCGGACTGCTTCCAAGGTGGTGCACCACCCCGACCGCGGGCTGATTTATTGTGAATATTTTTAACTGGTGCAGTTTATTCTCTGCCGATGTATATCCAGTAGCCCTCTAGGTGTGTATCAGTCTAAAACCCGAGATGCACATGAAGGCAAGCATAAAACCGCTATTCCTAGTAGCCCCGAGACTCAGGTCGATGCGCGAAATCGGCCTGAGGATCAACTCCTAGCTCGGCAGCATACATAGGAATAAAAACGCAGTGTAATATATTAGAGATAATAGTGATCGGCGAACGGGCCCCTAAGAGAGGGTCGTGAGAAGTCGCCGTGATATATAGCTTGATGCCAGATAGGTCCATATGGTACTTATTACTGTCCAAAGACGCGCTTCCCATAGTTCGATCAAGCCGAACACTGAGCCCTTTGAATTTTCTGCATTGAATAGGCAATGCAGTAGCCCCCGAGACACTGGTCGGGTGGCAACACCAGATCAGGGGATTGATGTGCCCCTTTAATATTTGTAAATAATGAGCGCAAAGCCCAGTAGCCCCCGAATCTTAATGTGGGCACATGTGGCCGAATTAAGGATCGATATCCAGAGTAAAATCACAGATTATGTGTAATGATTCTATGTATCCAAGTACTTTACATCATTATTTTGACTCCATTGTGACCGTTTATCAGTTGAAAGTGGCCCATCGTCGGCTTCTACCCCTTGGTAGATACTATGTAGGGCGTTTCCGCAATAACAAAGCAACCCTTAGCCAATGTCTCGGTGCCCGAAGGCGGTTGTGTTAGCGGAAACGAGGCAATCAGATATGCGGGCTTTAAAACTTTCGCTTAGTCATAGGAGCTTTAAACTAGGGAAGCTAGCTATGAGCCGCCGGTTACTGTTCGGCGACATCCGAGGTCAAGCCGTAAACACTCCAGCCAATGTTATGAACGGCCCGTCATTTAACATAGTCATCGGATCGCTGACCAGTTTACGCCTATTGTGATAGTCAGTTTTCGGCTTTCTCCACTGAGGTGCTTGACCATGTGAGCTGGAAGCACAATCGCAGTGGTTCTCCATTTGCACACCTAGCCGAACAAAGCGGAACGTAGGAGGCAAGCACAGGAGCCGGGCAACCCAACTATTGACCGAAGACACAATTCGAAACCAATGCATATATAGCAATATCCGAGAATGTTTTTGCCGAATCCCTAAAGGTGTCCGACGTTGCACTACGAGACTAATGCTGGAAACGCACAAATAGTTTAAAAGTGCCATCGGCTCGAAAAGCCAAAAAACTTATTCAAAAGTTTAATGTCCCAACTAGATCAAGTGTTCGGTGCCAATCCGAAAATTAGACTTGAAAAAAAAGTGCTTCTGTCGTGCTTTAACATGACACATCCTATCTCAAGACCTCAAGAGGGTTAGCCTACAGCTTCAACCTCCTATCCCGAAGGCAGAGTACTTCTCATTAGGCCAGTTTAGCAAACTAAACTCTAGCGGTTTCAAGAGAGAAATTAGGCTCCTCAGCTAGTGACCACATACTTGTGTCGAAAAAAGGAATGATAAATAATAATAATAAAAACTTTGCAACGACTAAGAAGAAAAACACTTATTATAAAATGACTCAAATAAACTTAAGAGCCCCCAAGTGACTTGGGTAAAAGAATGATTGCATGTACCGAAGTACTTATATCATATCTATGTTCACCCGAACTTTAAACGCGTCTTAACCGACTGTCGGCTTCTCCCTCTTCGGTCAAGGACCGAAAAGTGTTATGTACTCCACCTGTCGAGAATATCGACGGTGTTTCCAATAACCAAGGAATCAGGCCATAAGGCTGTAACAGACAAAGCGCGCTCAGGGAACTTATGCTATATTACTGCAAAGTGTAAGAAGCATCTTCGAAGAAAATAGTACCCCACCGATACCTTTCTTCGGTGCTCATTGTTACTATGAGACTTGTGCAATAGATTTTTTGTACTCATGAGTTCCGTTGTGTGCCGACCATCATTGAAAACTATAAGAGCGCTAGCTTTCGGCTTCACCTAGTCTGAGGTCCGGCTCGGATGACCCGATTGTGACAATCGCAGAGGTGCTCCCTTTACTCCCTATCCGAACAATCGGGAATGTAGGGGTAAACACAGGAGCGAGGCAACCGAGCTTGCAAATCACTTAAGTCAATATGGTGCATATTGTGGCCTAATACATGAACAAGGAACAAAGCAGTACAAGTATAATCATATGCAAGAGGAAAGGCTTCATGAAGGAAGCCCCCAAGTGAACTGGGTATTTGAATTTGTGCGCCACAAACGAAGTTTGGACAAGGAAATTTTTTACAAGCAACTTTTTTTTCCAAAAAGGTATAATGCTTGGTCGAACCGAACACAAGTTAAAATTTTTAAAACTTGGAGCATGAAGGCAACTTAGCTGGTTAATGTGTTCGGTATTGACGACGCGGTCCGAGCTTGATGCGGGACAAGGTTCCATTCCCCAAGCCGGTCCCGAGGTGGCGGAGCAAAGAGCTCGGCACTCCGAAGTGATGACAAAGCACGGTCAATGCAGGCCGGCAGAGTGATGGCGAAGTCCCCGACGTGGGGTAATGAAGTGTTGACGAAGCCCCCCGTCCAGCTGAGGTGATGCCAAAGGATATAGTCCGGCCGGATCATTTTCCTGTGCACAAAAAATAGTGCAAACTAGAGATAATAGTAATAATAATAATAAAAATCGTTGCATAATAAATAATTTATGAAAAGTGAGTAATAAAAGAAATATGGCCTGGCGCCGAAGTCAATGTTGATGCAGGGCGTGAGCGTGATGCGGTAAAGGCGTGGCAAAGCCTGAATTCATAGGTCGGTCCGAGTTCCGGATGCGGCGTTCGCCGGACTATGTACGGAAACTGACCGAACCACCATGCAATCATCGTTAATGCGGCTACCATTTGATAGACCTGCGTACATATGATGGACAAACTAGAGTAATAATTCCTTGGGAAAAATGAACCCAAACAAGCAAAAAATACTAGGATTAATAGCACCTTGTTTATTTGTTGTAGCGATCCAAAGAAAGGTGATTCCCAAAATTGGGACTCGATCCGCACACCCATTGCTTGATGGGCAATAAAGTGATGGCCTGGTGATTCTGGCAAAGGTTGGCTTGCCGAGGCGAAGCCCTCGGTCCAGCTAACGTGACGAAGCTGGTCGGCTGGTGATGCCGAAGCCACCAGAGTATGTTGATGAAGAAATAGCCAAGTCCCCGGTCTAGCCGAGGTGACGGAGCAGGCCAGTGAGGAGTAGTTGTAGCTGCCATGTCAGCCGAGGTGTTGAAGTAGTTCGCCGTGATGGACATTAGCTCGAAGAAGCAACAGTGCGGCCATGCCGACCCAGGTCGTAACTTGTGACGCGACCAATGCTGGTTTGATGAAGTGACCATGCGGTGATGCCGGTGTGCCTGCTCCGTGTAATCCGTGGGGCAGCGATGTTGGTGATGATTTTATCCTTGGCGATTCCGAACTATTATTCGGCTCGCCGAGGTGAGGATCCAAAGAAGTTGAGCTCGGCTTAAAAAGTGACGACATGTCTAGCGCAGGTCGGCAGTCGTGGAGCTATATTGCCGGACTGGTTTGACACCAGCGTGATGGCGAAGATTACCTCAGAGGAGGCTTAAAATTTTATGGGCACGTGTTTAAAGACGACGCACAATACCCTAGAAAATAATTCCTCTAAAAAGGTTGTCCAATATCATGTTCATAAAGAAACATGAATTCGTGTCGGATCTGTATTCGCGCAGAAAATAGATCCAAAAATTTGTCCACTCATCAGAAGGTTCCCGGAGTTTGAACCGTTGGATCGAGCTGAAATTTGGAGGGGTGGTAGATATGCGAATTCCGCAGTAGATGAACGGTTGGATCTTCCAAAGGACCTCCGAGCTGGGCTCTGGAGACCACGCCCTAAACTCGTCCAGATTCCCGTCCAGATTTGACAGGGTTCTGGTATATCGTAGATTGTCAGAGATTCCTCCATCGAAACTTGACAAAATTTTCCAGGGTTGTTATAGACTCGATTCCGCATAATTCCACTGAAGCGATCATTAAAACGACACTCGAGGAGGCGATGGCGGAGGATACGCGCTCGCTGTCCAGAAAAACAGCACGGTCGCCCGAGGGCAACGTTGACGTTGAGCCCCCGGGCTCCATGGATGATTCCTCCATGATCTTGATAGAGACCGGAGTTGGTGTTGATGAAGGCCCTCGTCCGAACATGACGATCGGAGGCAGGGCACAGTCCTTTGGTCAAGCCAAGGTGACCAGTCGAGCCGGTGACGAAGATATCGACGTCGCAGTTAATTTGCAGACGAGCCATCGATCCTTTTGTCGATCACACAGCGGAACTCTCAATGAAAGCACCAATGTCGGTGTCAAAACAGGCGAATCTCAGGTAGGGGTTCCCGAACTGTGCGTCTAAGGATCAATGGTAACAGGAGGCAGGGGACATGATGTTTTACCCAGGTTCGGGCCCTCTTGATGGAGGTAAAACCCTACGTCCTGCTTGATTGTTCTTGATAATATGAGTAGTACAAGAGTTGATCTACCACGAGATCAGAGAGGCTAAACCCTAGAAGCCAGCCTACTGTATGATTGTATGTTGTATATATGATCTATCGACTAGCCTGGCCCTGGTATATATAATGCACCACAGGCCTAGGATAACAAGAGTCCTAGCCGAATACGACGGTGGGGGAGGAGTCCTTGTCTTGATCACCAAGTCTTGTGGAATCTTCCTTGTATGCGGCAGTTGTCCAGACTGGCCCATGAGTATACGGCCATGGGGCTCCTCGGCCCAATCCAACTGATCGGGAGACGACGTGATGAGTACCCCCTAGTCCAGGACACCGTCAATGGCCCTCTGGGTGGATCTTTGTGGCAGAGTGATAGGGCAGGTTGAGACCACCCAGGAGAGAGGTGGGCCTGGCCCTGGTCGGCGTTCGTGGTTACTTTAAAATAACACACTTAACGAGATCTTGGTATTTGATCTGAGTCTGGCCACTGGCCTATACGCACTAACCAACTACGCGAGAACAATTATGGGCACTCGACGTCATGGTATTAGCCGAAGCCTTCGTGACGCCAGCGACTGAGCGGCGCACGCCGGATTGGACTGGAACGCCTGCTCTTGTATAAGGGAGGCTAGGTCTGCTCGCCGGCCCCGTATGCAACATGCAGGTGTGCAATGGGCGATGGGCCCAGACCCCTGCGCCATAGTATTTAGACCGGCATGCTGACCTCTCTATTGTGCCTAGGTAGGGCTGCGACGTGTTGATCTTATGAGGTCGGGCATGACCCAGGAAAGTGTGTTCGGACAAAGGGGATCGAGCGTGTTGGGAAATGTGGTGCACCCCTGCAGGGAAGTTGATCTATTCCAATAGCCGTGTCCCTCGGTAAAAGGACGACCCGGAGTTGTACCTTGACCTTATGACAACTAGAACCAGATACTTAATAAAACACACCCTTCCAAGTGCCAGATACAACCGGTGATCGCTCTCTCATAGGGCGACGAGGGGAGGATCACCGGGTAGGGTTATGCTATGCGATGTTACTTGGTGAACTTACCATCTACTCTCTTCTACATGCTGCAAGATGGAGGTTGCCAGAAGCGTAGTCTTCAATAGGACTAGCTATCCCCCTCTTATTCCGGCATTCTGTAGTTCAGTCCACATATACTACCCCTTTCATTGATACCAATGCATATGTAGCGTAACTCCTTGCTTGCGAGTACTTTGGATGAGTACTCATGGTTGCTTTGCTCCCCCTTTTCCCCCTTCCTCTATTCGATTGTTGCGACCAGACATTGGAGTCCAGGAGCCAGACACCACTGTCGATGATGACTGCTACTACTCGGGAGGTGCCTACTACTACGTGCAGGCCGCTGACAACGACCAGGAGTAGTTTAGGAGGATCCCAGGCACGAGGCCTGCACCTCTTTCGATCTGTATCCCAGTTTGTGGTAGCCATCTTATGGCAACTTGTTTAACTTATGTCTGTACTCAGATATTGTTGCTTCTGCTGACTCGTCTATGATCGAGTTCTTGTATTCGAGCCCTCGAGGCCCCTGGCTTGTAATATGATGCTTGTATGACTTATTTTTATTTGTAGAGTTATGTTGTGATATCTTCCCGTGAGTCCCTGATCTTGATCGTACACGTTTGCGTGTATGATTAGTGTACGATTGAATCAGGGGCGTCACAGTCGGTGCAGCATTCTTCTACCGCAGCAACAATGATTTCCGGTTCAGTAGCTGCAACACCAGCTGGGGCAGGAGGCCCGGCGCCACCGCCAGTTCAAGTTTTGTCTGATTTATTCGACACTTTGGCAACATTGATGGCAACTGAGGTTAATCCGGCAGATCAGGATCATCATAGCGCAGAAATTGCAAACATGAAGGATCAGATAGCTCAAGCTAAGGTAGATCTGGCAGCAGAGAACACCAGGATGGCCACAGAGCAGGCCGAGTTAGAGGCACGGGCTTACCGGTTTATGCTGGATCAGAGCACATCAAACGATGTCATGAGGAGAAGGTATCGGTCTCACATGCCTCTGGTTTACGAGGCAAGGGATCTCTTTAACACGCTAGGGGCAGGAACCAGTAACCAGCCAGTGGTAAACCGGATGGAGGCACCTGGAATGGGGGCACCGGTTCAGCCGCGCACGTTCGATCTGCCTCGTCAGAACAATGTCCTGTCATAGCACGTCTCAACGCCTCCGGGTCATTACTCTAACCCATTGGATAACATCGTTGCCGCCGCTTCACGATTGGCAGCTCTCCCGATCGAAGGCGAGTCTCCAGTAGTAGTTGAAACACGACGGGCTAGAGAGCTCCTTCAAATAGCTTTAACTCAACAGCAGGCTTATTCGTACAGTCGCGAGAGGATTCATTCCACCCCCCGCCCAAGTCGGAGGTACAACAGGCATATTGATGAGCCGGTAGTGTCAAGCAGTGCGCGAAATCGTAACCTGCCGCGAGGGCATAACCTGGCGGGCGGCGGTGCTAATGCCCAGGATGTGGTGGATCATGGTAGAGCACGTCGAGAAGCCGAGTTAGCAGCGCAATACGCGGCCCGTCAGCTTACTCCGGTTCTTCCAACCACTCCGGTGGAACCAGGTGTGGTTTTCAGTTCTTTGGGGGTGCCATGTCTCACCCCGGCCTTACATAACATGCGGCTGCCCAAGGATTTCAAGGGTCCTCGTAAGGTGCCCAATTACACTACCGATTTACCCCCCGAATCATGGGTTGAGAGCTATGAGATGGCGATGGAGATGCTGGACGTGGATGATGTGGCATGTGCTAAGTACTTCACCATGATGCTGGAAGGAACAGCTCGTACCTGGTTGAAAAGTTTACCAGCTAAGTCCGTTGGGTCATGGACTGAGTTAAAAAGCCCGTTTATCCAGAATTTCAAAGATACGTGCAAGCAGCCCATGTCAATTGTGGACCTAGCCGCCTGTGTTCAAGAGGAAGGGGAGTCTACAACCCATTGGGTGAAGTGAGTCTCAGCTATTCTGCATTCATCATACCGCATCAATGCTGATACGGCAGTCTTAACATTGGAAGGCAATTGCCGGTTTACGTCTTTGAAGCTAAAGTTGGGAAGACTCAAGCGTCACTGATGTGACATGGCAACACTCATGGCAGCTCTGGTTAAGTATGCCGACTCGGATAGTACCAAGGACCCTGAGTCTGATGATGAAAAGCCGGGGAAGGGAAAGAAGAATGGCAGTACCAAGGGGCAGTAGCATAACCTGGCGGGTCATGGGAACAACGGTAAGCGCAAGGCAGATAACAGTTTGGATTTTGTGGCGAACACCAACATGCAGGATAATGGTCAGCGCCGTAAGGGTAAACCGCCCCCACGGAGTGGAGGATCATGTCCCAATCTTGAGCGCCGGTTAAACCAGCCTTTCCCAAAGCACGGGTCGCGAGAAAGGCCAGCTACGCACCTTTGGAAGGATTGCTTTATTATGCGGGAGTTCAAAAATTCGAATCTTTTCCAATACGACCATGGACCGCCCGGCGGTTCAGGAGGCGGTTCTCATGGGCCGGGTTATGGTGGAGGCAGCTCCGGTTCAGGATTTCAAGGCAACCAAAACGGACATGGCAATCAAGGTAGTCAGGGCAACCAAGGCGGTTATAATCATCAGGGGAGTCAGCAGCAGCAACAATCGGGTTATCAGAGTAATCCGAAGCAGTTGAATAGCGGGCAATACCATGTCTTCACCACTAGCTTATGTAAGTGTGATCGGAAGCTTCATAAAAGGGCAGTAAACTCCGTTGAACCGGCAGTGCCCCGTTATTTGTGCTGGTCTAAACAACCCATTTTGTGGAGTCGAGAGGATCATCCACCCTGGGTTGATAATCTGGGTCATCTGGCATTAGTGGTGGCACCTCAGGTTGGGGGTATAAGTTCACCAAGGTACTCATGGATGGAGGGAGCAGTATCAATATCCTTTATTATGACCCGTCACATGGGGTTGACAGATAAATATCTTAAACCGTCGAACACCGTTTTTCATGGTGTGGTGCCTGGTAAATCGGCGTACCCAGTTGGTAAGATAGCTCTAGAGGTTGCTTTTGGAGATGATCATGATTCAAGATCAGAGACATTGACTTTTGAAGTGGTGAAAATCAAGAGCCTGTATCATGCCCTGTTTGGATGGCCGGCTTATGCTAAGTTCATGGCAAGGCCCTGTTATGTTTATCTGCAGCTTAAGATGCCAGGTCATAAGGGGACCATCACAGTGCATGGGAGCCGAAAGATTGCTTTGGACTGTGAAGAAGGTGATGCAGCCTATGCTGAGTCGGTTTGTGCAACAGAGGAGTTGAAGTTCTACAAGGACAATGTTGATCCGGCAGATATGACTTCTCTGAAAAAGCCAACTACAGAGCATGATCCGGCTTTGAAGTTTAAATCGGCTAAGGAGACTAAGCTGGTTGACTTTGTTCCTGGCGATTCATCGAGGCAGTTCAGCATCAGCGCCAACCTGGATCCGAAATAGGAAAGCGCGCTCATCGAGTTCATCCATGAGAACTGGGACATCTTTGCATGGAAACCTTCTGATATGCCAGGTGTACCGAGGGAACTCGCTGAGCACACTCTTAATATAGATCCTAAGTTTAAACCGGTCAAACAGTTTCTCCGCCGCTTCAATGAAGAAAGGCGCAAGGCTATTGGTGAGGAGGTAGCCCGGCTCTTGGCAGCAGGGTTTATTGTGGAGGTTTTTCAGCCCGAGACGCTAGCTAATCCGGTGCTGGTACTTAAGAAGAACAGCACTTGGCGCATGTGTGTGGACTACACAGATTTGAACAAGGCTTGTCCAGCTGATCCCTTTGCTCTCCCTCGTATTGATCAAATCATTGATGCTACGACGGGTTGTGACCGTTTGTGTTTTCTGGACGCTTATTCTGGTTATCATCAGATCAAAATGATAGTTAAAGACCAGGAGAAGACAACTTTTATAACTCCCTTTGGAGCCTTCTGCTATGTATCTATGCCTTTGGGCTCAAGAGTGCCCAGGCGACTTATCAGTGCTGTGTGCAGAATTGTCTTCATAATCAGATCAGGCGCAATGTTCATGCTTATGTAGATGATATTGCGGTGAAGTCCAGAAAAGAGGAGACGTTAATAGATGACTTAAAGGAAACATTTGATAATCTCTGGGTCTATAAGATGGTGCTTAATCCGACCAAGTGTGTTTTTGGTGTTCCGGCAGGCAAGCTATTGGGTTTTCTGGTGTCTAACAGGGGCATTGAAGCTAATCTGGAAAAGATCAAAGCTATTATGTCTCTAGCTAAACCGGCGTGTATTAACGATGTTCAGCGTCTGGCGGGTCGTGTTGCAACATTGAGCTGGTTTATCAGCCGTTTGGGAGAAAAAGCAATCCCTTTGTATCAGATGATGAAGAAGAGAAACAATTTTGTTTGGAGTGATGCTGCTAATGCGGCATTTGAGGACTTGAAGAAACAATTAGCTGAGCCACCTGTCCTTGCGGCTCCGGTCGATAAAGAACCACTTTTGTTATATGTGGCTGCTAATGCCCGGGCTGTTAGTGTGGCCATTGTGGTTGAGCGCAAGGAGGCTAGGAAGGAGTATCCGGTTCAACGGCCGGTTTATTATATCAGTGAGGTGCTTACTGAATCCAAACAAAGGTACCCACATTGGCAGAAACTGGTGTATGGAGTTTTTATGGCAAGCCGGAAGCTCAAGCAGTATTTTCAGGGTCATCCTTCACTGTGGTCAGTTCTGCCCCCTTGGGGGATATCATCCAAAACAGGGAAGCAACTGGCCGGGTTGCCAAATGGGCCATTGAGCTTGGACTTCACGGGTTAAAATATATGCCTCGCACGGCGATCAAGTCCCAAGCACTTGTGGATTTCATCAATGACTGGACAGAGTTGTAGGCACCGGAGGAAAAGCCAGATAACACTTATTGGACTATTCATTTTGATGGGTCTAGACAATTGGAGGGCTCGGGGGCTGGAGTCGTATTAACTTCCCCACGAGGTGATAAGTTTTGTTATGTTCTCCGTTTAATGTTCCCTTGCACTAACAATGCAGCTGAATATGATGCCTTGGTCCATGGTCTTCGAATGGCTAAGGAGATGAATTTAAGTCGGGTTAAGTGCTTTGATGACTCGGACCTGGTAGCTCAACAAGTGTCCGGCACTTGGGATTCCAAGGATCCACTCATGGTGGCGTATTGACGAGAGGTGGACATGGTGGCTGGTCATTTCAAGGGTTATTAGGTCGACCATGTAGACCGACGAAAGAATGAAGCAGCGGACACTTTAAGTCGTTTGGGCTCTCAACGTAAACCAGTACCACCTAATGTTTTTTGGATGTTTTGCATAACCCGTCGGTCAAGCTACCTACAGAGGAGGATTTGGCTGTTCCTGACCCGGAAGCTCAATTGGTGGCGGCTCTTCATGTTATCCCAGATTGGACAGTCCCATATTTGGCGTATGTGCGTGGCGAGTTACCGAAGGATGAAACCTTGACCAGGAAGATAATCCGGCCGTCCAAGTCAATGACTATTGTCAATGGGGAATTGCCATCATTGCAGTATAACAGGGGCGTTTCAGCGTTGCGTATCTCCTTAAGAAGGCCGTGAGATTTTGCATAAGATCCAGGAAGGAGATTGTGGTCACCACGCTGGTTGAAAATCCTTGGTAGCCAAAGCTTTTCGTCATGGCTTCTATTGGTTGACTGCTCATGCTGACGTTGAGGACTTGGTGAAAAGGTGCGATGGTTATCAGAAATTTTCACGCCGAGCCCATGTTCCGGATCAAGAGTTGAGGATGATTCCAATCACTTGGCCATTTGCAACTTTGGGGCTGGATATGGTTGGGCCCTTTAAGAGGTCCAAGGACAAGAAGACCCACCTTCTGGTGGCGGTTGATAAATTCACCAAGTGGGTGGAGGCAGAGCCAGTCAGTAAGTGTGATGCAGCTACGACGGTTCAATTCATCAAAAAGGTGATCTTCCGTTTTGGTTTTCCACACAACATCATAACCGATAATGGTACTAATCCGTCCAAGGGTGCTATGGAAGAATTTTGTCAACGTGAGCACATCCGGCTTGACGTGTCATCAGTGGCTCACCCCAATCTAATGGTCAAGCAGAGAGAGCCAATCAAGAGATTTTGAGAGGCAGCAAGCCCCGGCTTATGGTTCCTTTAAAGCGGACGCCGGGTTGTTGGATGGAGGAGTTACCTTCTGTGTTATGGAGCATCAATACCACACCGAACAGATCTACGGGTTACACACCTTTCTTCATGGTTTACGGAGTAGAGGCGGTTCTCCCTAGTGACATTCGTCATGACTCGCCCCGTGTGGCGGCTTATGTTGAAGGTGATAATGAGAAAGCACGTCAGGATTCACCTGACCTGTTAGATGAGGAGCGTGATATTGCGGTGGCCCATTCGGTGATTTACCAGCAAGACCTGCGTCGTTATCATAGCCGCCGGGTTAAAACCAGAACTTTTCAAGAAGGAGATCTGGTGCTCCGGCTCATCCAGGATCAGACAGATATGCACAAGTTGTCCCCACCTTGGGAAGGACCTTTTGTGGTCAGCAAAAATCTGCACAATAGATCATACTACCTTATCGATGTTCGAGAGCACAAAGACTCACGTAAATCGGAGGAGGAGACCCAACGGCCGTGGAATATAGCTCATCTTCGGCCTTACTATACTTGAGCCACAGGCTCTTCTTATGTACATAGTTATGACAATGTATATATTATGATCAGTATAATAAACCGGAGCCTCAACTAAAGCGGGGTCTCTGTTGTTTTTCTGACATCATGTGTGATTGATACGTCTTCGTCGTATCTAATTTTCCAAACACTTTTGCCCTTGTTTTGGACTCTAACTTGTATCATTTGAATGGAACTAACCCGGACTGACGCTGTTTTCAGCAGAATTGCCATGATATTGTTTTATGTGCAGAAAACAAAAGTTCTCGGAATGACCTGAAACTCCACAGAATATCTTACAATAAATAATAAAAAATCCTAGCCAAATATGAAGACCAGGGGCCCACACCCTTTCCACGAGGGTGCCCCCCCCTAGGACGCGCCCGCTACCTCGTGGCCCCCTGGAGACCTCCCGACTCCAACTCCAACTCTATATATCTGCTTTCGAGGAGAAAAAAATAGAGGAGAATATTTCATCGTGTTTTATGATATGGAGTCACCGCCAAGCCCTAAAACCTATCAGGAGGGCTGATCTAGAGTCCGTTCGGGGCTCCGGAGAGGGGGATTCGTCGCTGTCGTCATCATCAACCATCCTCCATCACCAATTCATGATGCTCACTGCCATGCGTGAGTAATTCCATCGTAGGCTTGCTGGACGGTGATGGGTTGGATGAGATTTTTCATGTAATCGAGTTAGTTTTGTTAGGGTTTGATCCCTAGTATCCACTATGTTCTGAGATTGATGTTGCTATGACTTTGCTATGCTTAATGCTTGTCACTAGGGCCCGAGTGCCATGATTTCAGATCTGAACCTATTATGTTTTCATCAATATATGAGATTTCTTGATCCTATCTTGCAAGTCTATAGTCACCTATTATGTGTTATGATCCGTTAACCGCGAAGTGATAATAATCGGGATACTTGCCGGTGATGACCGTAGTTTGAGGAGTTCATGTATTCATTATGTGCTAATGCTTTGTTCTGGTTCTCTATTAAAAGGAGGCCTTAATATCACTTAGTTTCCATTAGGACCCCGCTGCCACGGGAGGGTAGGACAAAAGATGTCATGCAAGTTCTTTTCCATAAGCACGTATGACTATATTCAGAATACATGCCTACATTACATTGACGAATTGGAGCTAGATCTGTGTCACCCTATGTTATGACTGTTACATGATGAACCACATCCGGCATAATTATCCATCATTGATCCGATGCCTACGAGCTTTCCATATATTGGTTTACGCTTATTTACTTTCTCGTTGCTATTGTTACAATCACTACAAAATACCAAAAACATTACTTTGCTTTCGTTACTCTTTTGTTATCGTTACCATCACTATCATATTACTTTTCTACTAAACACTTTGCTGCAGATACTAAGTTTCCAGGTGTGGTTGAATTGACAACTCAGCTGCCAATACTTGAGAATATTCTTTGGCTCCCCTTCTGTCGAATCAATAAATTTGGGCTGAATACTCTACCCTCGAAAGCTGTTGCGATCCCCTATACTTGTGGGTCATCAAGACTAATTTCTGGCGCCGTTGCCGGGGAGCATAGCTCTATTCTTTGAGTCACTTGGGATTTATATCTGCTGGACACTATGAAGAACTTGAAAGACGCTAAGACAACAATTTATCCCTCAACTATGAGGGGAGGTAAGGAACTACCATCTAGCTCTGCACTTGATTAACCTTCTGTTTTGAGTAAGCTTGCGACACCTACACCTGCTTCTGCTATTCGTTCTCATATGTCGCATGTTATGATGATGGTACTTCTGCTATACATGATTGCTACCTCTTGAGCTTGCGTTGGTTTTCCCCGAAGAGGAAGGGATGATGCAGCAGAGTAGCGTAAGTATTTCCCTCAGTTTTTGAGAACCAAGGTATCAATCCAGTAGGAGGCCACGCTCAAGTCCCTCATACCTGCACAAAACGATAGCTACTCGCAACCAACGCGATTAGGGGTTGTCAATCCCTTCACGGTCACTTACAAGAGTGAGATCTAATAGATATAATATTTTTGGTATTTTTGGTATAGAGATGCAAAGTAAAAAGTAAAATGCAAAGCAAAATTAAAGTGATGGAGATTGATATGATGAGAATAGACCCGGGGGCCATAGGTTTCACTAGTGGCTTCTCTCAAGAGCATAAGTATTCTATGGTGGGTGAACAAATTACTGTTGAGCAATTGACATAATTGAGCATAGTTATGAGAATATCTAGGCATGATCATGTATATAGGCATCACGTCCGTGACAAGTAGACCGAAACGATTCTGCATCTACTACTATTACTCCACTCATCGACCGCTATCCAGCATGCATCTAGAGTATTATGTTAAAAACAGAGTAACACTTTAAGCAAGATGACATGATGTAGAGAGATAAATTCATGCAATATGAAATAAACCCCATCTTGTTATCCTCGATGGCAACGATACAATACGTGCCTTGCTGCCCCTTCTATCACTGGGAAAGGACACCGCAAGATCGAACCCAAAGCTAAGCACTTCTCCCATGGCAAGAACTACCAATCTAGTTGGCCAAACCAAACGGATAATTCGAAGAGACTTGCAAAGATAACCAATCATACATAAAAGAATTCAGAGAAGATTCAAATATTATTCATAGATAGACTTGATCATAAACCCACAATTCATCGGTCTCAACAAACACAGCGCAAAAAGAAGATACATCAAATAGATATCCACGAGAGAGGGGGAGAACTTTGTATTGAGATCCAAAAAGAGAGAAGAAGACATCTAGCTACTAACTATGGACCCGAAGGTCTGAGGTAAACTACTCACACTTCATCGGAGAGGCTATGGTGATGTAGAAGCCCTTCGTGATGACGGCCCTCTCCGGCGGAGCTCCGGAACAGGCCCCAAGATGGGATCTCGTGGATACAGAAAGTTGCGGTGGTGGAATTAGTTTTTGGCTCCTCTTCTGATCATTTGGGGGTACGTAGGTATATATAGGAGGAAGGAGTACGTCGGTGGAGCACCGAGCGGCCCACGAGGCAGGGGGGCGTGCCCTAGGGGCGGCGCCCCCACCCTCGTGACCGCCTCTTTGACTCCTTGGAGTAGGGTCCAAGTCTCCTAGATCACGTTAGGTGAGAAAATCACGTTCCCGAAGGTTTTATTCCGTTTGGACTCCGTTTGATATTCTGTTTCTCCGAAATACTGAAATAGGCAAAAAAAACAACAATTCTGGGCTGGGCCTCCGGTTAATAGGTTAGTCCCAAAAATAATATAAAAGTGGAAAATAAATCCCAATATAGTCCAAAACAGTAAATAATATAGCATGGAGCAATAAAAAATTATAGATATGTTGGAGACGTATTAGGCATCCCCAAGCTTAATTCCTGCTCGTCCTCGAGTAGGTAAATGATAAAAAGAGAATTTTTTATGCGGAGTCCTACTTGGCATAATTTCAATGCAAATTTTCTTAATTGTGATATGAATATTCAGATTCGAAAGATTCAAGACAATAGTTTATATTGACATAAAATAATAATACTTCAAGCATACTAACAAAGCAATTATGTCTTCTCAAAATATCATGACCAAAGAAAGTTATCCCTACAAAATCATATAGTCTGGCTATGCTCTATATTCACCACACAAAGTATTTAAATCATGCACAACCCCGATGACAAGCCAAGCAATTGTTTCATACTCTAACTTTTTCAAAACTTTTTCCATCTTCACGCAATACATGAGCGTGAGCCATGGATATAGCACTATAGGTGGAATATAATGGTGGTTGTAGAGAAGACAAAAAGAGGGGAAGATAGTCTCACATCAACTAGGCGTATCAACGGGCTATGGAGATGCCCATCAATAGATATCAATGTGAGTGAGTAGGGATTGCCATGCAACGGATGCACTAGAACTATAAGTATATGAAAGCTCAAAAAGAAACTAAGTGGGTGTGCATCCAACTTGCTTGCTCATGAAGACCTAGGGCAATTTGAGGAAGCCCATCATTGGAATATACAAGCCAAGTTCTATAATGAAAGATTCCCACTAGTATATGAAAGTGACATAACATGAGAGACTCTCTACTATGAAGATCATGGTGCTACTTTGAAGCACAAGTGTGGTAAAAGGATAGTAACATTGTCCCTTCTCTCTTTTTCTCTCACTTTTTTTATTTGGGCCTTTTCTCTTTTTATGGCCTCTTTTTATTTGGGCTTCTTTGGCCTCTTTTATTTATTTTTGTCCGGAGTCTCATCCCGACTTATGTGGGAATCATAGCCTCCATCGTTATGTCCTCACTTGGGACAATGCTCTAATAATGATGATCATCACACTTTTATTTTTCTTATAACTCATCAATTACAACTTGATACTTAGAACAAAATATGACTCTATATGAATGCCTCCGGCGGTGTACCGGGATATGCAATATGACAATGATGAATGTGTCATGATAAACGGAACGGTGGAAAGTTGCATGGCAATTTATCTTGGAATGGCTATGGAAATGCCATGATAGGTAGGTATGGTGGCTGTTTTGAGGAAGGTATATGGTGGAGGTGTATGATACCGGCGAAAGGTGCACGGTATTAGAGAGGCTAGCAAAGGTGGAAGGGTGAGAGTGCGTATAATCCATGGACTCAACATTAGTCATAAAGAACTCATATACTTATTGCAAAAATCTAGAAGTTATCAAAGCAAAGTATTACGCTTATGCTCCTAGGGGGATAGATTGGTAGGAAAAGACCATTGCTCGTCCCCGACCGCCACTCATAAGGAAGACAATCAATAAATAATTCATGCTCCGACTTCATCACATAACAGTTCACCATACGTGCATGCTACGGGAATCACAAACTTTAACACAAGTATTTCTCAAATTCACAACTAATCAACTAGCATGACTCTAATATTATCACCTCCATATCTCAAAACAATTATCATGCTTCAATCTTTTCTTAGTATTCAACACACTCAAAAGAAAGTTTCACAAATCTTGAATACCAAGCATATTATTATTAAGCAAATTACCATGCTATTAAGAGACTCTCAAAATAATTTAAGTGAAGCATGAGAGATCAATAGTTTCTGTAAAACAAATCCACCACCGTGCTCTAAAAGATCTAAGTGAATCACATAGAGCAAAATTATAACGCTCAAAAGATATAAGTGAAGCACATAGAGCAAAACTACATAGCTCAAAAGATATAAGTGAAGCACATAGAGTATTCTATCAAATTTTAATTCATGTATGGCTCTCTCAAAAGGTGTGTACAGCAAGGATGATTGTGGAATACTAAAACACAAATACACAAATAATACAAGACGCTCCAAGCAAAACACATATCATGTTGGTGAATAAAAATATAGCTCCAAGTAAATTACCAATGGAAGTGGACGAAAGAGGGGATGCCTTCCGGGGCATCCCCAAGCTTTGACTTTTTGGTGTCCTTGGATTATCTTGGGGGTGCCATGGGCATCCCCAAGCTTAGGCTCTTGCCACTCCTTGTTCCATAATCCATCAAAAGAATTCACCCAAAACTTGAAAACTTCACAACACAAAACTTAAAGTAGAAAACTCGTGAGCCTCGTTAGCGAAAGAAAACAAAAAACCACTTCAAGGTACTGTAATGAACTCATTCTTTATTTATATTGGTGTTAAACCTACTGTATTCCAACTTCTCTATGGATTATAAACTATTTTACTAGCCATAGATTCATCAAAATAAGCAAACAACACATGAAAAACAGAATCTGTCAAAAACAGAAAAGTCTGTAGTAATCTGTAGCTAGCGCAATATCTGGAATCCCAAAAATTCTAAAATAAATTTCTGGACGTGAGGAATTTATCTATTAATCATCTACAAAAATAATTAACTAAATATCACTATCCAAATAAAAATGACAGCAGTTCTCGTGAGAACTAAAGTTTCTCTTTTTTACAGCAAGTTCAACAAGACTTTCCCCAAGTCTTCCCAACGGTTCTACTTGGCACAAACACTAATTAAACACAAAAAACACAACCGAAATAGAGGCTAAATAATTTATTTATTACTAAACAGGAGAAAAAAGTAATGAATAAAAATAAAATTGGGTTGCCTCCCAACAAGCGCTATCATTTAACGCCCCTAGCTAGGCATAAAAGCGAGGATAGATCTAGGTTGTGCCGTAGTAATAAGATAGATCGGTGAAACTCATTTCATATTCTCTATGTTTGGCAGCAAGTTTTCTTTGAGGCAAGAAGAAGTAATCAAAAGGGCTAAATTTAATAGGACAGAAGTCCCCAAGATCAATTTTAGGAGGTATAGGTTCCTCTTTCGGCCCTTCGTATTGTACAACTAATTCATCATTATAAGCATTCTTTTGACAGAACCTTGTGAGCCTAAACTCAAGAGAGCATCCTAGCTCATTATTTCGAATAGCCAAATCATCATTAAGTTTAGAGATTCTAACAATTAAAATATTGATTGGCACCTTTTTTTAAGGTTTTCATTGAAAGCAACATAGTCAAGAGATTGAAAGCGCATAATTTCTTCTTGATCAAAGAGGATAGATTCTATGGGAGGACGACCAGCGTCCACCCTATAGTGCGCAAAGATTTCTTTGGCTTCTTTTATTATAAATCTGAATTCATGAGCCAAAAATATAGTAGCGGCACGCTTAACAGAAGAATGCTCGATATTAGAAAATTCTAGGAAAACTCTTTGTATAGATGGGTGCATATGCATAAATTGCCTTTCAAGTTCAACGATAAGCATGGAAATAGCGTCCGCAAGACAACTAGTTCTATGGAGAATAGAACCGCCCATAGAGGGAAAGGCACCGGCACAAGTAAAGAAATCTTGAATAACTCCTTTTCCAATAATATTACCACTGCCGATTCAAAATCTTTTTGTATGGTAGGTAGGGGGTTCTTCAGCAGGAGCATCAGAATTTTCCATGATATTGTTATCGCCCATATCGGCGATAACTTCCCCAATTTCAGACATAACGACAAGCAAGCAATCCAACATACGAGCAAACAAAAGGCAAGTGGGAAAGGAGAGGGAGGATAGAGAGAGAGAGAGGGCGAATAAAACGGCAAGGGTGAAGTGGGGGAGCGGAAAACGAGAGGCAAATGGAAAATAATGTAATGCGAGAGATAGGGATTGTGATGGGTACTTGGTATGTTGACTTTTTGCGTAGACTCCCCGGCAATGGCGCCAGAAATCCTTCTTGCTATCTCTTGAGCTTGCGTTGGTTTTCACCGAAGAGGAAGGGATGATGCAGCAGAGTAACGTAAGTATTTACCTCAGTTTTTGAGAACCAAGGTATCAATCCAGTAGGAGGCCACTCTCAAGTCCCTCGTACCTGCACAAAACGATAGCTACTCGCAACCAACGCGATTAGGGGTTGTCAATCCCTTCACAGTCACTTACGAGAGTGAGATCTGATAGATATAATATTTTTGGTATTTTTGGTATAGAGATGCAAAGTAAAAAGTAAAAGGCAAAGCAAAATTAAAGTGATGGAGATTGATATGATGAGAATAGACCCGGGGGCCATAGGTTTGACTAGTGGCTTCTCTCAAGAGCATAAGTATTCTACAGTGGGTGAACAAATTACTATTGAGCAATTGACAGAATTGAGCATAGTTATGAGAATATCTAGGCATGATCATGTATATAGGCATCACGTCCATGACAAGTAGACCGAAACGATTCTGCATCTACTACTATTACTCCACTCATCGACCGCTATCCAGCATGCATCTAGAGTATTATGTTAAAAATAGAGTAACGCTTTAAGCAAGATGCCATGATGTAGAGAGATAAATTCATGCAATATGAAATAAACCCTATCTTGTTATCCTCGATGGCAACAATACAATACGTGCCTTGCTGCCCCTTCTGTCACTGGGAAAGGACACCGCAAGATCGAACCCAAAGCTAAGCACTTCTCCCATGGCAAGAACTACCAATCTAGTTGGCCAAACCAAACGGATAATTCGAAGAGACTTGCAAAGATAACCAATCATACATAAAAGAATTCAGAGAAGATCAAATATTATTCATAGATAGACTTGATCATAAACCCACAATTCATCGGTCTCAACAAACACACCGCAAAAAGAAGATTACATCGAATAGATCTCCACGAGAAAGGGGGAGAACTTTGTATTGAGATCCAAAAAGAGAGAAGAAGCCATCTAGCTACTAACTATGGACCCGAAGGTCTGAGGTAAACTACTCACACTTCATCGGAGAGGCTATAGTGATGTAGAAGCCCTCCGTGATGACGGCCCTCTCCGGCGGAGCTCCGGAATAGACCCCAAGATGGGATATCGTTGATACAAAAAGTTGCGGCGGTGGAATTAGGTTTTTGGCTCCTCTTCTGATCGTTTGGGGGTACGTAGGTATATATAGGAGGAAGGAGTATGTCGGTGGAGCACCGAGGGGCCCATGAGGCAGGGGGGCGCGCCCTAGGGGGGCGCCCCCACCCTTGTGACCGCCTCTTTGACTCCTTGGAGTAGGGTCCAAGTCTCCTAGATCATGTTCGGTGAGAAAATCACGTTCTTGAAGGTTTTATTCCGTTTGGACTCCGTTTGATATTCTGTTTCTCCGAAATACTGAAATAGGCAAAAACAGCAATTCTGCGCTGGGCCTCCGGTTAATAGGTTAGTCCCAAAAATAATATAAAAGTGGAAAATAAAGCCTAATATAGTCCAAAACAGTAGATAATATAGCATGGAGCAATGAAAAATTATAGATACGTTGGAGACGTATCAATGATACTTATGATGAAACTACTTCTATGCTTGATACTACTGTGCCACTTGGTGATTTTCTCGAGGAACGACTTGCTAGGGCTAGAGAGATTGAAAATATTGAATCTGATTATGATGATGAAAGTGATGATGAAGAATCACTTGTTATTCCTAAGGGTTATTTATTTGATCAAGAATCTTCTTTAGCTATTTTAGCTTGCAAAGATAGATATGAACTCAAAAGGTTATTAGCTAAATGGAATAAGCAATCTGTAAATGCTAGGATGAAACCTGACCCTGCTTCTGCTACTTCACCTATCTTTGTTACTGATAAGGATTATGAATTCTCTGTTGATCCTGATATAATTACTTTGGTTGAATCTGATCCTTTTCATGGCTATGAATCTGAAACTGTTGTGGCACATCTTACTAAATTAAATGATATAGCCACCCTATTCACTAATGATGAGAGATCTCGCTACTTTTATATCCTCAAAATATTTCCGTTCTCATTAAAGGGTGATGCTAAGATATGGTTTAATTCTCTTACTCCTGGTTGTGTGCGTAGTCCCCAGGATATGATTTATTACTTCTCTGCTAAATATTTCCCTGCTCATAAGAAACAAGCTGCTTTAAAGGAAATATACAACTTTGTGCAAATTAAAGAAGAGAGTCTCCCACAAGCTTGGGGGGGCTTCTCAAGTTACTTAATGCTTTGCCTGATCATCCTCTTAAGAAAAATGAAATACTTGATATCTTTTATAATGGACTAACCGATGCTTCCAGAGATTACCTGGATAGTTGTGCTGGTTCTCTTTTCAGGGAAATAACACTGGATGAAGCTGAAATCTTATTGAATAATATGTTGACAAATGAAAATAATTGGGCACCTCCCGAGCCAGCTCCTGAGCCAGCTCCTGCTCCAATTAATGATCCTATTCTTAAACCAACTCCGAAGAAGAGAGGTATTCTATTTCTTTGTCCCGAAGATATGCAAGAGGCAAAGAAATCTATGAAAGAAAAAGGTATTAAAGCTGAAGATGTTAAGAATTTACCTCCTATTGAAGAAATACATGGTCTTAATTTACCGCCTATTGAAGAAACATATGATCTTAATCCTTTATTTAATGAAGAACCTCCAGACCTCGATAACCCGACACAGGTAGTAAAGGTAAATTCTCTCTATAGATATGATAAAGCTGAAATCCCATTTACTAAGTTTGCTAGCCCATGCTTAGATGAGTTTGATAAATTTATGGCTAAGCAAGAAGATTTTAATGCTTATTTTGGTAGACAATTGAAATACAATTCAAATATGCTAGGACACTTGGGTGATTATATGGCTAATGTCAAAGGTGAACTTAAACTTATTAGTAAACATGCTTCCATGGTTACTACTCAAGTAGAACAAGTACTTAAAGATCAAAAGGAATTGCTCAATGAGATGAATAGTAAGAAAAATAATTATGCTGTTAAACTGGCTACTAGAACTGGTAGAATGACTCAGGAACCTTTGTATCCTGAAGGCCACCCTAAGAGAATTGAGCAAGATTCTCAGAGAAATAATATTGATGTACCTAGTTCTTCTAAAAGGAAGAGAAAGAAAAATGATAGAACTTTGTAAACTTCTAGTGAACCTATTGCTGAACCACCTGATAATCCAAATGATATATCTATGTCTGATGCCGAAACACAATCTGGCAATGAACAAGAACCTAATGAAAATGTTAATGATGATGTTCATAATGATGCTCAACCTAGTAATGATAATGATGTAGAAATTGAACCTGCTGTTGACCTTGATAACCCACAATCAAAGAATCCACGTTATGATAAGAAAGACTTTGTTGCTAGGAAACATGGTAAAGAAAGAGAGCCTTGGGTTCAGAAACCCATGCCTTTTCCTCCCAAACCATCCAAGAAAAAGGATGATGAGGATTTTGAGCGCTTTGCTGAAATGATTAGACCTATCTTTTTGCGTATGCGATTGACTGATATGCTCAAAATGAATCCTTATGCTAAGTACATGAAAGATATTGTTACAAATAAAAGAAAGATACCAGAAGCTGAAATTTCCACCATGCTTGCTAATTATACTTTTAAGGGTGGAATACCAAAGAAACTTGGAGATCCATGAGTACCTACTATACCATGCTCCATTAGAAGAAACTATGTTAAAACTGCTTTATGTGATCTTGAAGCCTGTGTTAGTGTTATGCCTCTCTCTTTATATCATAGACTTGACTTGAATAAGTTGACACCTACTGAAATATCTTTGCAAATGGCTGATAAATCAACTGCTATACCTGTCGGTATTTGTGAGGATGTGCCTGTTGTGGTTGCAAACGTTACTATTTTAACGGACTTTGTTATTGTTGATATTCCTTAGGACGATAGTATGTCTATTATTCTTGGAAGACCTTTTCTTAATACTGCAGGGGCTGTTATTGATTGCAACAAAGGCAATGTCACTTTTCATGTTAATGGTAATGAGCATACGATACACTTTCCGAGGAAACAACCTCAAGTTCATAGTATCAATTCTATCGGAAAAATTCCATCGATTATATTTGGAGGTTTTGAATTTCCTCTTCCTACTGTCAAGAAGAAATATGATATACTTATTATTGGGGATGTGCATATCCCCGTTGAGGTAACCTAGTGTTATTTGAAATTTCTCCGGTTTCATGTTAATCGGAATGAGTTTGTTAACAAGACTTGATCAACCTTGTTAGTGGATTCCTTTTGACGAGCTTGAGATGGATGAAACTAGAAGCACAACCTTCTGTACCCTCTCTATAATTTCTGTTATTTAGTTGAAATAAAGTAAAAATAGTATTTTTCTGTCTATTACCTGATTTATCCGTGCAATATAAAAATGTCCCGAAAATAAAAGTCCTCAGAATGACATGCCAATTTAATATGATTTTTCGGGAATATTTGAGAATTTATGGTGCAAAAATTACCGCAGGGGGAGCTGCCACCTGGTCACGAGGGTGGAGGGCGCGCCCTCCCCCCTGGGCGCGCCCCCTGCCTCGTGGGCCCACGGTGGCCCTCCTCCACTTATTCCTGCACCCATCCTCTTCTTCTTCCTCCCACAAACACGAAAAACCAACTCAAGCACGAGTTCCAACCCTCTTTGCTGTAATTTTCGATCTCCTTGCTCAAAGCACCTCTCACAAAACTGCTTGGGGAGATTGTTCCTTGGTATGTGACTCCTCCATTGGTCCAATTAGTTTTTGTTCTAGTGATTTATTCATTGCAAATTTTTGCTGCTTAGGTGACCCTGTTCTTGAGCTTGCATGTCAAATTTATATTGTCAAAAGTAGTTTTGATGCATGATATAGGCCTTAGGCACTTGTAGGAGTAGTTGCTATCAATATTATTGAGTTTGGTTTACTTTTATTTTGAAGTTACTAAAAAATTCAGAATTTTTCAGAAAATGATGAGGAGATTATTGAGGGGCTCATCGAGCCAAAGCTCGAAGGACAAGGCACCGAAGCCTAAGTATAATTTGCTGCGCACCGCGGAGGTTCGGGTGTGTGAATGGCCTTCCGAGGATTTCTTAAGAGCAGCCGGGATTTATGAAGATTTTCATGAGTTGGCTCAGACTGCAGGCCTTACCACCTTCCTCCATGACCAATGCGATCAGTATCTCTTTCTCACAAATACCTTTGTGCAAAACTTTCATTTTCATTCTAAGAACTCACCACCTACGGTGGAATTTCATTTATATGATGAGCATAAGGAGATGTCACTTTATGATTTCTGTTGGATTTGTTTAGTCCCTTTTGGGGGCAAGACAGAAGAACCACATCATGATGATGTGGAGGGATTTATTGACACTATCACTGTAGGGGAAACAAGGAAGGTTTCCGATGCACGAATCACTAGCATACATTTTCCTGTTTTACACTACTTTGCATTATTTGCTAGTCGTTGCTTAATTGGTCGCGGAAACTGTGGGAACCTGAGTATCCCTGATATTATTATTTTGCACCACGGCTTATACGGTGATAACTCTTTTAGTATGGGCGGCATTATTGCTAGACGGTTAAGTATGAATCGTACTAAGGGTCCCATCTTTGGAGGCATCTATGATACACGCCTAGCTGCACATTTTAACATACCTATTAGGCATGCTGAGAAGGAAGAAAAAGTGCTGCCTCGTGTTTATCTAGATTATAAAACTATGGTGGCACATGATTTTATTATTAAGAATAGGGCAGGAGAGCTTAAATACCAATTGTTCTTTAATAAACATCATCCCGAGACTATTACCTTGCCTGCTCCTTCTTTGTTTGATTTGACTGTAGGCACGTACCTTGTTCCGTTGATGGCTATTCACGCCTACCGGAACCCTGCACCAGCCGAGGAGCCAAAACCGGAACCACAATTTGATCCTTCACGACAGTCTAAGTATCAGTAGAATCTGGAGATGATTGCCAGCCAGTGGCAATCGGAGCCTTCTTCTTCCTCATCGCAGTACGACCCCAACTATTATTATGGATATCAGCCAGGCCAGCCATGGCCATAGACCAACTTAGGCCAAAAGTCTAAGCTTGGGGGAGTACGTATTTCTCATCGACATTACATTTATGTTCACACACACTCATTGCTAGATGTCGATGCTCATACTTTTTCATTGTATCATCCATGTCAGTTTATTTCCTTTTATACTTTCTTCTTGTGTGTTTAATAAACCTTAAGAAAAAACCAAAAAAATAGTTGTAGCTTTTAATTAATTTACTTTTCTTGCTATAGTAATAATTAAAAAGAAAACCCAAAATATTTCCCGTTCTTCTTTTGCTTGTTGGGAGCTTTCTCATGTAAATAGTTTTATTTCTTTTCCTTCTTTGGGGGTCGATAGGAGAAGACCATAATTAAATTGTTGAAGTGGCTCTTATATTCTTTATTGTTGATTTAACCAAGCGCCCATATTGCTTTGTCTTCTCCTGTTTATTGAATGCTCGCAGATTCCAGCTTAGTCCAATGCACGTGCACTCTTATTATTATTCACATCGTTCGGTCGTGCAAGTGAAAGGCAATTATGATGATATATGATGGACTGACTGAGATGAGAAAAGCTGGTACGAACTCGACCTCTTTTGTTTTTGTAAATATGATGAGTTCATCGTTCTTGATTCAGCTTGTTATGAATAAACATGTTTGCAATGACAATTAGAGATCGTAGTTGCTTGTGCCATGCTTGATTAGCTATGAGTTATAATGGTTTACCTTGCGTGCCAACATGCTATTGAGATGGTTATGATGTGGTATGATGGGGTGGTATCCTCCTTTGAATGATTTAAGTGACTTGACTTGGCACATCTTCATGCATGTAGTTGAAACAAATCAACATAGCCTTCACAATATTTATGTTCATGGTAGATTATATCCTACTCATGCTTGCATCCTTATTAATTTTAATGCATGTACATGGCTGTTGTCGCTCTCTAGTTGGTCGCTTCCCGGTCTTTTGCTAGCCTTCACCTGTACTAAGCGGGAATACTGCTTGTGCATCCAATCCCTTAAACCTCAAAGTTATTCCAGATGAGTCCACTATACCTTCCTATATGCGGTATCTACCTGCCGTTCCAAGTAAATTTGTATGTGCCAAACTCTAAACCTTCAAATAATCATCATGTTTTGTATGCTTGAATAGCTCATGTATCAACTAGGGCTGCCTGTATCTTCCATGCTAGGCGGGTTATTCTCAAGAGGAGTGGACTCCGCTCCTCACTCACGAGAAAATGGCTGGTCTCCGGGATGAATCTATTTCAAAACCGAGCTCTGGCACCTCTACAAATCCCTGCTTCCCTCTGCGAAGGGCCTATCTATTTACTTTTATGTTGAGTCATCACCCTCTTATTAAAAGCACTAGCTGGAGAGCGCAGCTGTCATTTGCATTCATCACTGTTAATTTATATTGGGTGTGACTATGATTGGATCTCTTTTACCATGAATTACAATGTCTAGTCAGTCCTTGATCTTTAAAGGTGATCTGCATTTATGTTTTGCGGTCTCAGAAAGGGCTAGTGAGATACCATCTTGTTATATCATATTATGATTGTTTTGAGAAAGTGTTGTCATCCGAGATTTATTATTATGGCTTGCTAGTTGATTATGCTATTGATATGGGTAATCCCGCGACCTAAGAATTATTGCAAATATGGTTAGTTATAATCCTTGCTGAAAACATGAATGCTAGCTTGACATATTTACAACAACAAGAGCAAACAGAGTTTGTAAAAGTTTTTCTTTATTTCTTTTAGTTTGTCAACTGAATTGCTTGAGGACAAGCAATGGTTTAAGCTTTGGGGAGTTGATACGTCTCCGTCGTATCTACTTTTCCAAACACTTTTGCACTTGTTTTGGACTCTAACTTGTATGATTTGAATGAAACTAACCCGGACTGACGCTGTTTTCAGCAGAATTGTCATGATGTTGTTTTATGTGCAGAAAACAAAAGTTCTCGGAATGACCTGAAACTCCACAGAATATCTTACAATAGATAATAAAAAATCCTCGCCAAAGATGAAGACCAGGGGCCCACACCCTTTCCATGAGGGTGGGGGCGCCCCCCTAGGGCGCGCTCCCTACCTCGTGGGCCCCCTGGAGACCTCCCGACTCCAACTCCAACTCTATATATCTGCTTTTAGGGAGAAAAAAATAGAGGAGAAGATTTCATCACGTTTTACTATACGGAGCCACCGCCAAGCCCTAAAACCTCTCGGGAGGGCTGATTTGGAGTCCGTTCGGGGCTCCAGAGAGGGGGATTCATCGCTGTCCTCATCATCAACCATCCTCCATCACCAATTTCATGATGCTCACCGCCGTGCGTGAGTAATTCCATTGTAGGCTTGCTGGACGGTGATGGGTTGGATGAGATTTTTCATGTAATCGAGTTAGTTTTATTAGGGTTTGATCCCTAGTATCCACTATGTTCTGAGATTGATGTAGCTATGACTTTGCTATGCTTAATGCTTGTCACTAGGGCCCGAGTGCCATGATTTCAGATCTGAACCTATTATGTTTTCATCAATATATGAGATTTCTTGATCCTATCTTGCAAGTCTATAGTCACCTATTATGTGTTATGATCCGTTAACCGCGAAGTGATAATAATCGGGATACTTGCCGGTGATGACCGTAGTTTGAGGAGTTCATGTATTCATTATGTGCTAATGCTTTGTTCTGGTTCTCTATTAAAAGGAGGCCTTAATATCACTTAGTTTCCATTAGGACCCCTCTGCCACGGGAGGGTAGGACAAAAGATGTCATGCAAGTTCTTTTCCATAAGCACGTATGACTATATTCGGAATACATGCCTACATTACATTGACGAATTGGAGCTAGTTCTGTGTCACCCTATGTTATGACTGTTATATGATGAACCACATCCGGCATAATTATCCATCATTGATCCGATGCCTACGAGCTTTCCATAATTGGTTTACGCTTATTTACTTTCACGTTGCTATTGTTACAATCACTACAAAATGCCAAAAACATTACTTTGCTTTCGTTACTCTTTTGTTACCGTTACCATCACTATCATATTACTTTGCTACTAAACACTTTGCTGCAGATACTAAGTTTCCAGGTGTGGTTGAATTGACAACTCAGCTGCTAATACTTGAGAATATTCTTTGGCTCCCCTTGTGTCGAATCAATAAATTTGGGTTGAATACTCTACCCTCGAAAGCTGTTGCGATCCCCTATACTTGTGGGCCATCAGTGATTACATGGGGGCTTCTGTTTATAAAGCGGAGTTCTGTTTACCCATTGATCCAGCTTATAAAGCCATATATATAAAAAAATCAGTTGGGGGCTTGGTCGTATTCGAACCATAGCTACACCTCCTGATCGGCATAAGGCCACCGGGGAAATCACTTGGGGGCTTGGTTGTATTTGAACCGTAGCTACACCTCTTGATCGGCTTAAAGCCAAAAGGAAATCATGTGGGAGCCAAAGAGAGTGTTGCAAAAGCACAACTCAAACATAGGCACTCACCGAGCACATCTCAAAATATTGCTTGGGGGCTCTTTGCTTTTCATAGGACAAAGAGTCTACACCCTTGTAATAGGCTACCAAGTCAGGCTTGGAAGCTAGGTGTATTCACCTAAAACCCCGGGTTATCCTGCCTCTTTAAGTAAGCCACTCCGTCCAGGTAATCCTGGTATGACCCGCCGAATGTTTGACAAGTCAATCTCATAGACCCTGAACTTGTCAAAGTTAAAACGACAATTGGTTAATGTGAGGTCCATCTTAAAAGGCTTTGTAAAATGGTTTAACTTAGTGGCCTGGTAGCCCATGAAAAGCCTCGATTTGGGCCTGGCAGCCCATGAAAAGCATCACATGTTCTTTTTATGTTTTTATTTGCCAAGTTTTTTCTCCTTTGATGAAGTTTATAATATCTTATGATAAACCGGCGTTTATTGACCCGGCTTGGCTTTCAACTATAAATTTTCAGTTCATGATCAGTTATAATCCGGTGCTTATTGACCCGGCCTGGCTATTGACTATAAGTTGGCCAAACAAATTGAGAATATTGCCGGTATCTATTGACCCGGCTTGGCTGTCGATTATAAATCATCAGTTTACAATCAGATGTAAACCGGTGTTGATTGACCCAGTTTGGCTTTGACTACAAGTCGCCAGTATGATATACGAATAATCCGGTGTTTATTACAACCTGACATGGTTTTATTATAAGCCAGCAAAGTAAGGAGGAGTTATCAGTACTCAAGATTTGGGTTATCACCCTTACTACAGAACGTTGGTAAGCCAACGATGTGATTCAATATCACATGTATGATATATTTCATATTTGATTATTATTATTTACAGCCTGGTTATAAATCTGGGTTATATGTTGGGCATTATGACCCGCCTGGCGATAAACCGCCAGGGCACTTTATACTTGTCATATGCAGAAACAGACTCAATAAAGCTACTAAGGATCATAAGCAGACATAACATAAATCATGGCGGATTCACGGTATCAGGCAAAAGTGAATATGCACGATGGCAGTAGCGACCAGACCTCAAACAGTCTGATCTCTGTGCTCCGGTGTCATCCCTGGATCAGTAATGCTGACACCACACAGTACTCGGAGGATTTATAGCAGAGTAGCAATCACACACTTATTACATCGAATGTCTCAAAAGAGAACTTATTACAATAAATATGGCTTAACGCCATCTAATAACGATAACAGCGGAAGGCTTGGAAGATAAGTGAGTCCATCAACTCCAACGACATCACTGAGTATAGAACCACGACCTAAAAACTCCTTAATCATCGTCTGAAAAGTCTGCAACATTAACGTTGCAGCCCGAAAACGGGTCAACACATGGAATATGCTGGCAAGGTAACACATAGAGAGTAATGGAATGAAACAGCTATACTATATGCATATTTGGCTGGTGGAAAGCTCTATGGTTACAATTTTGCGTAAAGCCAATTTTTCCCTACTTCAAAGGAATAAAATTTTAATTACTATCAAGGTGGTTGTTAAACATTGGGAATGGTTGACAGCATTCTCAATCCCAATTAAGCATCATCATTAAACATAACCCAACAAAATTAATTTAGAGTAACATGTTGAGATTCACATGATAATCCAAGTACTAGATACTCAAGATGTCCATAACCGGGGACACGGCTAACCATGATTAGTTTGTTACACTCTGCAGAGGTTTGCGCACTTTTCCCCACAAGACTCGATCGCCTCCGTTTGTTTTCTCGCACTACATGGTGTTTGAGAAGACGAATGACCGAGACATAGTCTTTCAGAAGCGCTAGCACCTTACGATCGGTTAGACCGTACCACCTACATCCCCTACATCTGCTAGTCTACCACTGTAAGAGTTCGCACAACTTAGTCAACTATGCTAGAGCCCATAATAGCTTGTGGCTGCACACGGAAGTTTCTAGTATGAATAGTCTCATGATCCCTTTGAGCCTGGGTGGCGGTCCAAAAGAAAACAGGCAAGTCCTAGAATACCCAGGTGCCTCAATCCACCCAGATGTGTGTTTAAGTTGCCACCTTAGATAAACCATTAATTATCAATCTCACATCTGTCATGGATATCACTCACCCAATCCATGTCTACTAGCATAGCATGGCATAATAAGCAAACATAGAAGTAACTCCCAAAGGTTTGATAATAAACATGTAATAGGTACTACCTCATCTACTTCCCATCCGACAATTTAATTAGATCCTAATCATGCAATGTGTGAGGATTGATCTAATGCAATAAAACTGGGTAGTAGAAAATGTATGATCAAAGTGTTACTTGCCTTGCTGATGATCCGGGAAACCTAGCGATTCGAAGTAACAGGCGGCGCACTCCGGATACTCTATCGCAGACAAACAAACAAGCATACAATAAGTACTTAACTAATGCACATGTAAAACTCAAATAAGAGATCTAACCAGAAGGTTCAACTTAAGAACTCCGGTTGGCAAAAAGAATCAAATCGAACGAAGCAACACAAGTCAAACTGCGGAAGAAAAAAACTTCGTTCTAGTAATCTGGATCTAGGGCAAATTTTACAGTAGCAAAATCTTGTTTAAGTTGGTTAAACGGATAGAGGGTTTCGAGACTAAACTCTAGGCGCTTGAATCGCCTGATTCTGATAAACGAGCGAAAAGTTAAACTAAAACGAAAATCGGATCAGGAATCGCGATCAGAAAAATCGCGGATTTAATCCAAGAAAAAGAAAAACGACGAACGCTCGCTAAAATAAATAAACCGAAAAAACCGATCTATTTAAAAAAAACCGAATCTATTAAACCGACGAAAACCGATCATTTTTTTAACCGAAGGCACGAAAAACAAGGCGCGGCGGCGAACCTCGGCGGCGGCGGCGTCCGGCGACAGCGGCGCGGGGCGTGGTAGCGCG
>NC_041380.1:308501674-308543991 GCF_002162155.2 Triticum dicoccoides | reverse complement strand
GGCGACGCAGGCGACGGGCAGCGGCGGCGGCGGCGGGACCGGGCGGCGGCTAGGTTGGGGCTGGGGCGGCTAGGGTTCCCCGGGGTTTGGCCTCGGCTTATAAAGCCTAGTCGGGCCAGAGTCCTAGTCGGACATGGCTCGTTAGGTCGGTTCGTTTTTTTTTTTAATTTATTTCCGCTCAGAAAAAAAATAAAAGTAAATACTAAACGGACTCCAAAAATCCCGAAATAAATTTTCCAGGGCTTCTAAAATCAAGCCCGACAAAGTGAACATTTATTTGGGGCCTAAATGCAATTTGGAAAAATGCACATTTTTCCTTAATTCAAATAAAACACCGAAAAACTCCGAAATAAAATCTTGTTTGATTTTATTATTAAATCCTCAATATTTCTCTATTTTGGGAAAATCATTTTATTCCCTCTCTCATATTCTTGTAATAGAAATAATTGATGATAAAATAAATAAAATCAAATGATCCTATTCTCAAAATTTAAGAAAACTCAAATATGAAAATAACGAAATCCCAACTCTCTCCATGGGTCCTTGAGTTGCGTAGAATTTTCTTGGATCAACCAAAATGCAAAAATAAAATATGATATGCAATGATGATCTAAAGTATAACATTCCAAATTGAAAATTTGGGATGTTACAAACCTACCCCCTTAAGATGAATCTTGCCCTCGAGATTCGGGTTGGCTAGAAAATAGGTGACGGTGGTCTTTGAGAAAATCTTCCTCTCACTCCCAGGTGGCTTCATCCTCCGTGTGGTGGCTCCACTGAACTTTGCAAAACTTGATAACCTTGCTGCGAGTAACTCGGCTGGCAAACTCGAGGATCTTAACTGGTTTCTCCTTGTAGGTCAAATCGTTATCCAACTGAATAGTTTCCAAAGGCACTGTATCTCTCAACGGTACGTCAGCCATCTCCGTGTGACACTTCTTTAACTGAGAAACGTGGAACACATCATGTACTCCTGACAATCCTTCGGGCAATTCCAACTTGTAGGCCACTTCTCCCATACATTCCAAAACTCGATATGGTCCTACAAATCGTGGCGCTAACTTCCCTTTAACTCCAAAACGCTTTGTTCCCCGAAGTGGAGATACTCGAAGATAAGCTCTATCTCCGACTTCGTAAATTGTCTCCTTGCGTTTAGAATCTGCATAACTCTTCTGTCTGGATTGGGCTATCTTGAGCCTATCGCGAATCAATTTCACCTTCTGTTCAGACTCTTTAATCAAGTCAGGTCCAAATAACTGGCGGTCTCCGACTTCGTCCCACGACAGCGGTGTCCTGCACCTCCTTCCGTACAAAGCTTCGAAAGGGGCCATCTTCAAACTGGTTTGGTAACTGTTGTTGTAAGAGAACTCTGCATATGGCAAATTATCGTCCCAACTAGATCCATAATCTAGCGCACAAGCTCTCAGCATATCCTCCAAAATCTGATTTACTCTCTCGGTCTGTCCATCTGTCTGTGGATGAAAAGCTATACTGAATTCTAGCCTGGTACCCAAAGTTTCATGCAACTGCTTCCAAAACTTTGAGGTAAACTGGGTTCCTCTATCTGATACGATACTCCTCGGAACTCCATGCAGACATACTATTCTGGTCATGTATATCTTTGCCACCTTAGCACTGGTGTAAGTGGTCTTTACTGGGATGAAATGAGCTACTTTCGTCAATCGATCAACTACAACCCAAATTGAGTCATAGCCTGAACGAGTCCTGGGCAATCCCGTGATAAAATCCATGCCTAACTTATCCCACTTCCATTCGGGTATCGGCAATGGTTGTAACAATCCTGCTGGCTTCTGATGCTCTGCCTTTACTCTCTGGCATACATCACAAACTGCTACATACTCCGCAATATCCTTCTTCATTCTTGTCCACCAGAAAATATCCTTCAAATCCAAATACATCTTGGTATTTCCTGGGTGAGTTGAATACGTTGAATCGTGTGCCTCTTGCAAAATCAACTTCCTGATCTCTGGGTTATTGGGCACGTAAACACGGTATTCAAACCATAGGGTATCGTGCTCATCCTCACGAAATCCTTTAGCTTTTCCTTTGTTCAGTTTCTCCTTTATAGCGGCAATCTCTTTGTCAGTTTTCTGAGCTTCTCTGATTCTATCCATCAAAGTTGACTGAATCTCTAGTGCTACTACATAGCCTCTCGGAACTATTTCCACACATAGTTCACGAAGATTTTCTGCTAACTCCTTGGGTATCCCTCCCATCATTAACGTATTGACATGGCTCTTACGGCTTAACGCGTTAGCTACTACATTAGCCTTTCTGGGGTGATAGTGCAATTTCATATCATAATCTTTGATAAGCTCCAACCATCTCCTTTGTCTGAGATTCAACTCCTTCTGTGTGAAAATGTACTTCAAACTCTTATGATCCGTGTACACCTCACAATGGTTTCCAATGAGGAAATGTCTCCATGTCTTCAATGCATGCACTACGGCTGCTAACTCCAAATCATGCGTGGCATAATTCAACTCATGGGGCTTCAGTTGTCTTGAGGCATATGAAACAACTCTCCCTTCCTGCATAAGCACTACTCCAAGTCCTCGACGTGAAGCGTCACAATACACCTCATAATCTTTGGTCTGGTCTGGCAAAATCAACACTGGTGAGGTAACCAAGCATTTCTTCAACTCCTGAAAACTAGCCTCACACTCCTCCGTCCATATGAACTTGGTATCTTTCTTCAACAACTCCGTCATAGGCTTCGCAATCTTTGAGAAATTCTCAATAAACCTCCGGTAGTATCCTGCGAGTCCAAGAAAATCTGGATCTCTCCAACTGCTGTTGGGGCTTCCCACTTGGTCACGGTTTCAACTTTAGCGGGATCTACTGCTATACCTTCTCCGGATATAACGTGTCCGAGGAATCCTACTTCCTTCAACCAAAACTCACATTTGCTGAACTTGGCATATAATTGGTGTTCTCTGAGCTTTCCAAGTACCAAACGCAAATGCTCCTTATGCTCCTCTTCATTCTTCGAATATACCAGGATATCATCAATGGACACTACGACGAACTTATCCAAAAACTCCATAAACACTTTGTTCATCATGTTCATAAAATAGGCAGGCGTGTTAGTCAGACCAAATGACATAACGGTATACTCATACAACCCATACCTGGTGGTAAAAGCTGTCTTCGGAATATCCTGTTCTCGAATCTTCAACTGGTGGTATCCTGATCGCAAATCGATCTTGGAAAATACTTACCTCCTTGCAATCGATCAAACAGATCATTGATCATTGGTAGTGGGTACTTGTTCTTGATCGTTACTTCGTTCAATCCTCGATAATCAACAACCATCCTTAACGATCCATCCTTCTTCTCCACTAGAAGTACTGGCGATCCCCAAGGCGAAGAACTTGGGCGAATATATCCCTTATCCAATAATTCCTTAATCTGCTTCTTAATTTCCACCAAATCCTTTGCTGGCATCCTATATGGTCTCTTTCATATTGGCCCAGTGCCTGGCAATAGCTCAATCGAAAACTCAATATCTCTATCTGGTGGCATGCCTGGAAACTCTTCTGGAAATACATCAGGGAAATCCCTTACCACTGGTACTTCCTCCTGCATAACTCCTGTTAGGCAATTTACTTGGGTCCTCTTTGGCACATGCCGGGATACATACTTGATCCTTCTCCCTTCTGGTGTGGTAAGCAAAATTGACTTACTAGCACACTCAATATTCCCTTCATACTTTGATAACCAATCCATGCCTAATATCACATCCAATCCTTGAGATTCCAATACTACTAGGTCTGAGGAAAAAACATAGTTACCAATCCTTAATGGTAACCGATCACACCATAGACTAGCCACATACTCTGCTCCTGGCGAGGTTACTAACATGGGTGACCTAAGGGCTTGGGTTGGTAGGTTATACTTATCCACAAATCCCCTTGAGATGTATGAATGTGATGCACCAGTATCAAAAAGAACGAGTGCAGTAAATGACTTAACCAAAAACTTACCTATTACTGCATCGGGCTGAGCTTCAACCTCCTCCACGCTAACATGGTTCACCTATCCCCTGTTGAAAGGGTTTGGCTTCTTCCCAGAACTTCCATTGCCATTTTGGCCTTCAGGACATTCATTGGCATAATGTCCTGGCTTCGAACACTTATAGCAAGTGACTTGGCTCAAGTCCTTCTTGGCTGGGGTTGATGGGTTGGTGCGGTTCTGGCTGTTGCTTCCTCCATTGCCATTACCATTCTTAGTGCCATTGTGATTGTGCGAGCTACCTCCCCCATGGGTATGCTGAAAATGTCCTCCCGGTCTAAGGGTAAAACGTGGCTTCTGCTGAGCTCCTGAATTGTACTTTCCTTGTCCATACTTCCTCTTGCGATTCTCAATTTGCTGCTGCTTCCCTTCAATCATAAGAGCACGACCTACCAACTCCTGGTAGTTGTTGAAGGTGGCTACCATCAACTGCATGCTCAACTCATCATTCAGTCCTTCCAGAAACTTCTCTTGTTTAGCTGCATCCGTAGCAACGTCATCTGGGGCATAACATGCTAGCTTACTAAACTCCTCCACATATTGGCCAACTGTCCGTCCTCCTTGGCGCAAGTTACGAAACTCACGCTTCTTCATGGCCATAGCTCCTGCTGAAACATGGGCAGTATGGAAAGCCTGCTGAAACTGGTCCCATGTGACAGTATCGACTGGGAAGGTGGCTGTGAAATTCTCCCACCATTATGTTGCGGGTCCTTCTAACTGATGTGCGGCAAACTTCACCTTCTCCGCATCTGTGCATCCTGCTGCGGTCAACTCCCTAGCTGTCTTGCGGAGCCAATCATCTGCTACTATCGGCTCGGTGCTACTGGAAAACACCGACGGATTCAGCCTAAGAAAACGGGCTAAGTGGTCAACAGGTGGTGGTGGTGGTGGTGGGTTGTTGTTTTTGTTCCCCTGATTCTGATTCTGGACTAGCAACTGCATCAATGTGTTCTGCTGCTGGATCAACTGGGTGAGCTCCGGTGGAAAGGCAAATCCAGGGTCATGTCTCAGAGGCATCTGAGGGTTTTAGAAAAGATGAGATATAAGAATGGAGAGGGTCTGAAGAGAAAACACTACCCATATGCACATGAGGCAAAAGCAAACAATTCACTTCAATCAATCAACCAAAGGCATACAATCGATCTAACTATCGCAAAAGTGCTCGGACTACTATATTTACATGGTGGACTACTACTACTGGTGAGGTGGTCTATTAGAAATATTCTACGGTTGTTGACTCCATAATATCTGCTCTAGCTTCATCAACATAGTCATCATCGCTACTATCTGCTTCCAAGTCGGTGCCGTCGATGATGATGTAGTCTTCTGGGCTAATCTCCTTGGGTTCTTCGTCTTCCTCTACTAGCGTCGGGCCTCCCATAAATATTCCAATCTTCTTTGTTAGGTCGGCATTCTTATCCACCAATACTTCAATTTCCTCTTCATAATCTTCACATGTAGCCTTGAGTTCTTCCTCCAGTTCCTTGATTCTGGTCTTAGCCTTCTTCAGATCTATCATGTCAGCGCACATCTGGTTCTCCTGTCGTCGAATGTGCTGGTTTAACTCTTGGATAAAAGCTGCAATTGATCTATCATTCCTGGTGCTGATCATCTCCCAGTGTTCATCTTGGTGCCCACAAATCTGGTAGATAGTATCCCTGAGATCCTTGCGGTAGACTTCTCCAATGCGTCCCATGGTGAAGTGAGCTGCCATGCTCTTTCCTAGACTCCAAGTTGGTGCATCAAAAGAAAATTCTATGGGCTCAGTGACTGGCATGAACGTCCTTCTTGGAACTTGAACTTGAATCATCCAGCGCTCTTCTTCAGGTAAAGTGGCGTTGTAGGTTCCCATGAAGCTTGGTACTCCTATGTTCAGGTATCTAGTGACTTCCTTCAAGTGGCGTCCAAAGGGTGCATCTTCATCCGGTTGCGTAAACTTGTTCCTTGCATCCACCATCCTAAAGAATAGAAAAGATGAGAGGTTAGAAGAGAAGAGAGTGAGTAGTGATCTAGGTCTTTAGCTTAGTGGTCGTGTCCTACAGTCAGCGTGTGCTCTGATACCATCTCTGTAGCAACCAGACCTCAAACAGTCTAATCTCTGTGCTCCGGTGTCATCCCTGGATCAGTAATGCTGCCACCACATAGTACTCGGAGGATTTATAGCAGAGTAGCAATCACACACTTATTACATCGAATGTCTCAAAAGAGAACTTATTACAATAAATATGGCTTAAGGCCATCTAATAACGATAACACCGGAAGGCTTGGAAGATAAGTGAGTCCATCAACTCCAACGACATCACTGAGTATAGAACCACGACCTAAAAACTCCTTAATCGTCGTCTGAAAAGTCTGCAACATTAACGTTGCAGCCCGAAAACTGGTCAGCACATGGAATATGCTGGCAAGGTAACACATAGAGAGTAATGGAATGAAACAGCTATACTATATGCATATTTGGCTAGTGGAAAGCTCTATGGTTACAGTTTTGCGTAAAGCCAATTTTTCCCTACTTCAAAGGAATAAAATTTTAATTACTATCAAGGTGGTTGTTAAACATTGAGAATGGTTGACAGCATTCTTAATCCCAAATAAGCATCATCATTAAACATAACCCAACAAAATTAATTTAGAGTAACTTGTTGAGATTCACATGATAATCCAAGTACTAGATACTCAAGATGTCCATAATCGGGGACACGGCTAACCATGATTAGTTTGTTACACTTTGCATAGGTTTGCGCACTTTTCCCCACAAGACTCGATCACCTCCGTTTGTTTTCTCGCACTACATGGTGTTTGAGAAGACGGATGACCGAGACATAGTCTTTCAGAAGCGCTAGCACCTTACGATCGGGTAGACCGTACCACCTACATCCCCTACATCTGCTAGTCTACCACTGTAAGAGTTCGCACAACTTAGTCAACTATGCTAGAGCCCATAATAGCTTGTGGCTGCACACGGAAGTTTCTAGTATGAATAGTCTCATGATCCCTTTGAGCCTGGGTGGCGGTCCAAAAGAAAACAGGCAAGTCCTGGAATACCCAGGTGCCTCAATCCACCCAAATGTGTGTTTAAGTTGCCACCTTAGATAAACCATTAATTACCAATCTCACATCTGTCATGGATATCACTCACCCAATCCACGTCTACTAGCATAGCATGGCATAATAAGCAAACATAGAAGTAACTCCCAAAGGTTTGATAATAAACAGGTAATAGGTACTACCTCATCTACTTCCCATCCCACAATTTAATTAGATCCTAATCATGCAATGTGTGAGGATTGATCTAATGCAATAAAACTGGGTAGTAGAAAATGTATGATCAAAGTGTTACTTGCCTTGCTGATGATCCGGGAAACCTAGCGATTCGAAGTAATAGGCGGCGCACTCTGGATACTCTATCGCAGACAAACAAACAAGCATACAATAAGTACTTAACTAATGCACAGGTAAAACTCAAATAAGAGATCTAACCAGAAGGTTCAACTTAAGAACTCCGGTTGCCAAAAAGAATCAAATCGAACGAAGCAACGAAAGTTAAACGGCGGAAGAAAACAACTTCATTCTAGTAATCTAGATCTAGGAAAAATTTTACAGTAGCAAAATCTTGTTTAAGTTGGTTAAACGGATAGAGGGTTTCGAGATGAAACTCTAGGCGCTTGAATCGCCTGATTCCGATAAACGAGCGAAAAGTTAAACTAAAACGAAAATCGGATCAGGAATCGCGATCAGAAAAATCGCGGATTTAATCCGAGAAAAAGAAAAACGACAAACGCTCGCTAAAATAAATAAACCGGAAAAACCGATCTATTTAAAAAACCGAATCTATTAAACCGACGAAAACCGATGAAAAGTGAACGTTTTTTTAACCAAAGGCATGAAAAACGAGGCGCGGTGGCGAACCTCGGCGGCGGCGGCGGTGTCCGGCGACGGCGGCGCGGGGCGGCGCGACGGCGGGCAGCGGCGGCGGCGGCGCGGGTGGGTGGCGGCGGCGTCGCGGGCGGCGGGCAGCTGCGGCGGCGGCGGTAGGACCGGGCGGCGGCTACGGTTGGGGCTGGGGCGGCTAGGGTTCCCCGGGGCTGGGCCTCGGCTTATAAAGCCTAGTCGGGCCAGAGTCCTAGTCGGACACGGCCCGTTAGGTTGGTTCGTTTTTTTAAAATTATTTCCGCTCGGAAAAAAATAAAAAGAAATACTAAACGGACTCCAAAAATCCCGAAATAAATTTTCCCGGACTTCTAAAATCAAGCCCGACAAAGTGAACATTTATTTGGGGCCTAAATGCAATTTTGAAAAACGCACATTTTTCCTAAATTCAAATAAAACACCGAAAAACTCCGAAATAAAATCTTGTTTGATTTTATTATTAAATCCTCAATATTTCTCTATTTTGGGAAAGTCATTTTATTCCCCCTCTCATATTCTTGTAATAGAAATAATTGATGATAAAATAAATAAAATCAAATGATCCTATTCTCAAAATTTGAGAAAACTCAAATATGAAAATAACGAAATCCCCAACTCTCTCCATGGGTCCTTGAGTTGCGTAGAATTTTTTAGGATCAACCAAAATGCAAAAATAAAATATGATATGCAATGATGATCTAATGTATAACATTCCAAATTGAAAATTTGGGATGTTACAATGGCATAGAGACTAAGTGTTTAAACTAGCCTATCACAAGGCGCTTTGATGCCCAAAAGGATAACCTTTTTTCAAGCAAAGGATTGCAGTATGCAGAGGGCTAAACCGGCCTTCGGATCATGATTCTTCGGGCTGACTTGACAGCTGCGGGTCATCCTGTGCTGGCTCATCCTCCTCCTGTCTACCCAGCAGCTGGAAGTCAATGGTTGTCCAGTCGATTCCACTTAGGGCCTTGAATACAGCTTCATCACTTATAAGGGTTGTCGTGGAATTGTCATGGCAGATGTCCTTAATGTGAGGACTTAGTCGCGAGGCCAATGCATCTATGTGGTAGCTTGAGAGGGGTTGAGCGGAATCGAGAGACGCAACACAAGACAAGGGTTTAGACAGCTTCGGGCCCCGGGAAACATCATCCGGTAACAACCCTACATGCTGTTTGAGGCTAGATTTCATTATCATCACGAGGGAGTCGCCGTAAACCGGCTCTCCTCTAGTTGTGTCTAGCCCTAGAGATTGTTTCTTGCTCCTCTCCCTTTGAGGAGCCCTGCCCCTCCTTATATATGTTGAAGGGGCGGGTTACATGTGGAGTCCAACTCAGACTTTAACTTAAACTATTTTGACTTCCCTTCCTGGGCTTCTTAACGTCTGCTGGTTTAACATTGTTTTGCCGGTTTAACATTGTCTGCCGGTTTAACATTGTCTGCCGGTTTAACATTGTCTGTCGGTTTAACATTGTCTGCCGGTTTACCATCCGCCGGTTTACCAAGTCCCGGCCGGGTTACGACTCCGGCCGGGTCATACCGTGGGGTATATCCCCGACATTAGCCCCCAGTTTAATTTGGATTTATCCATGTTAAACTGATCTTGATTACCCTTAAGTCCTTGTCAGTTCCTTCTTCTATAAAATCCGAGTCAATAGACCAGCGTCATAATCAATTTTGCTGACATCGGTTTGTCATAGTGAAATATTGTGAAGAATAACTCCTTTGACTTCAGCTCCCAATGCTTAACAAAAATATTGGCCTTTGAAATACTCATTTGATCTTCAGCCGGTTTAAGAATGTAGAACTTGCCGGTTTGAGAATGTAGAACTGTGCCGGTTTAAGACTTGAACTCGCCGGTTTATCATTGCCAGTTTACAAATATTGATGGCACCAGGTCATAATTGTAGTTAACATGAAGCTTGAAAATATACCTCTTATATGCCTATCACTTGTAGCCCCCAAGTCTTAAGAAGGTAACATAGCAACAGCTTAAGACTTGCTTCAATATGAATGTCACAATCTTGAAGAAATCCAGGTTGTTCATTTCAATCACCAGTCAGAACTGAGTATTCCACATATGTAGCCCCCAAGTGTCGGGTTGTCATGCTTGCAACAACATGGGACTTGAAATTGCTAACCTCCAAGGGCCGAGTTATTATGCAATAATGAGTAGAGACTTTGTAAATATGATCATGTAAACTTGAGCAGCGATATGTAGCCCCCAAGGGCCAGCTCAATAAGATAATATTGAGCTGGGACTTGATATATTCTTCAATGAAAATAACATCATATGATGTAACCCCCATCATGGGGCTTGAACCCACGTCCACAAGGTTAAGAGCCTTGTGCTTTACCAACTGAGCAGTGGATCCTTCAATAATAAATGAAAATCTGTGTACCTTGAATTGTTGACAGGAGCAATTGGTAGCCCCCAAGGGCCGGCTTATTACGATGTGATGAGTCGGGTCTTCAATAAGTGAGCAAACAATGACTTTGCATTAGCCCCCAAGTGTCATGGTGCATGCTTGCAGCGACATGAGACTTGTGTATTTGATGTAATCTCAACTTGAATAATGTAGCCCCTAAGTGCCGGGCCCCGCAGCGACTCGGGATTATTCCTTCAATTGTAGAATAAATCATATACATTGATAAAATAATAGCCATTGTGCTGAAGCGACTTTGAAAACTTTAATCATAATAGTGGTTATTGATAACCATAATAAAAATCCAGCCATGTTGGCTATTAAAGATTTGAATACCTTACGAGTTGATAAATAAATCCAGAGTTGAAATACTCGGCGGCTCTTGGCCGATGGCAACTTAATACGCATTCATTGTAAGCCGTAATTCTTATACCCGGCGGGCGGGTCATAATGCCCAAGCATATAGCCAGGGTTTATAACCAAAGTTGTAATTGAAGATAATCAAATATGACATAGATGATACCTGTGACATAGGATCACCTCGTTGGTTTAACCAACTTTTGTAGTGAGGGTGGTAACCCCAATCTTGAGTATTGAGAACTCCTTCCTTAATTTGCCGGATTATGATAATAAACCGCACCGGGATATAATAAACACCGGATTCTCCTTATAATACTGGCGACTTGTTTAGTCAAAACTAGACCGGGTTAATGAATGCCGGATTATAACTGATCATGTAGTGACAACATGTAGTTGAGAGCCAAACCGGGTCAAGGACGCCGATTTACCAGAAGATATTATGAACCTCAACAAAGGCGAAAAAAAACTTGGCAAATAGAACTCAAAGAGAACATGCGAGGCTTTTTACGAGCTGCCAGGCTCCAAATCGAGGCTTTTCATGGGCTGCCAGGCCGCTGAGTTAAACCATTTAACAAAGCCTTTTAAGATGGGCCTCCAATTAACAAATCGTCGTTTTAACTTTGACAAGTTCAGGGTCTGTATAAGATTGACTTGTCAAACGTTCGGCGGGTCATACCAGGATTACCTGGACAGGAGTGGCTTACTTGATGAAGGCAGGTTAACCCGGGGTTTTAGGTGAATACACCAGGCTTCCAAGCCGTGGCTTGATAGCCAATTACAAGGGTCCTTTCAAACTCTTTGTTGCTTTGCACAAAGAGCCCCCAAGTAACTTTTTGAGCTGTGCTCAGTGGGTGCCCATGTTTGAGTTTGTGCTTTTTTGCAACACTCTCTTTGGCCCCAAAGTGAATTCATATTAGCCTTATGCCGATCAAGAGGTGTAGCTATGGTTCAGATATGACCAAGCCCCCTAGTGATATCCCTTTTGTGGTTTCAAACCGATCAAGAGGTGTAGCTATGGTTCAGATACGACCAAGCCCCCAAGTGATCAATAATATGATAAGCCAATAAGGCATGATACCCATGTTTGAACCGCGCATCATGGCAGTAGGTCCTCTTCGGCAACTTTTAACTTTTTGCAAGAGATAAATTTTTCTTGAACCGAGATTTTGAACCGGATATTGAGAGCTTCAAAGCTTTATGGAAAACAGGTTTACCTTGAGCCGGATTGTAAACCAAAGCATCATTGTGAGCCGGAAATTTTCTGACGGCCTTTAATTTTTTACCAATATGGCGGTAGCCTCCGGGACCGGTTTATCTTCCCTCCAATGACCCAGGGTCTTAAATCTCACGATATTTGCTAAGTCATCTCATCGTAGCTTCCAAGTCTCAAGGTGACTTGAGGAGTTGGCTTGAGATTCTTCATCATTAACCGTGATATAGACCGGTTTGAATCCTGCACGGGACAACTTGCAAACCGGAGTAATTGCTCTTTTAAAGAAAGCAATATATAATTTATAAAAATATGCTGGATGGATTTCACCTGATGCGTCAGGTCAGCAATTATCACCGCGGAGTTGATGATCACCGTGGTGAAACTGAAAACAATCACGTCCGAGTCAGCCACGGGTGCTGACAGATTTTTCGGCCGCGGCGTTTCAAACCGGTGTGAACGGGAGATTCGGCCGCGACGTTGTAAACCGGTGCGGTCGCGAGAGACGGTCACGTCACTGTAAGCTGGTGCGGTTGTTCGTTGAATAACGACGACCACCTGGGCCAAAAGATGTTGGCGTGCCTCCATCTCCACGGTATAATATCACTTTTTATAAATAATTGTCCTGCATAAACAATATTGCAGACCAAGGCGAAGATAAACTCGTTTTTTGACAAAAAACAACATGTACTAATAAATCAAACTTGGATGGATATCACCTGATTTGTTTGGACAACAGATGATCCGTTTATCACGACAAAGGTGGCTCAGGCAGACCAGCGGCTCAATATAGCTCCGGCGGCTCAGGCATACCGGCAACTTAATATAACCCCGGCGGCTCAAAGCGGTAAGGCCGGCTTAGCGCGGCTCCGGCGGGTTGATGTAGATTAAGCTGCACGGGTGACGGCTTGCACACACCCGTTTAATAACAAGCAGGTGCGGATGCCGACGTATGACAACGCTTAACGCATAATTCATCGGCACAACATGGCACCATCTTTATAATAAATCGTTGTCCTACACATAAAAATATACAGACCAAAAGTAATTGTTCTCTGATAAAAACAATATGTGTTAAATAAATAGACTCAGATGGATATCACCTCGTAATACTGTGCAGCACCGGTAGGCCGGGTTGTCGCGGGTACCCCGGGTTATATCCATGATCACAACAGTGGTAGCAGGGCGGCTTGCGACGGAAGAAACGCCGGGGCGCAGGCATAACATTCGACTCAAATCCTTGAGTTTGATGCTTCTTCAGCAACTTGTCATCTGACAGTCCACGAGGCACGAAGTACGCCGTGCTCCCGTCAGTCTCCATAATTTGATTGATCTGACTCCGAATCACTGGATGTGAGCGGTGGTTTGACCCTTTGTTAATTGTTTTTCGCGTACAAAACGGCGTCCATCACCAGCGACTTGGAAGGTTGTGGCTATGCAGCAGAGGCGGCAGTGCGGCCGTGGAAACGAGCAACAAAACGGGTCAACAGGGCGTGGCATAGCGGCAGCTCTCAGGTGGCTGCGGCTCTGTCTGAGAGAAAAAAATTGTGTATCCTTTTATCTCCTCTTGGGTGCTCCACGAGCAAAGAGAGGTCGCTGTCTGTTTCTTTATTTTATTTGCTTTTAGCATGCAAGAAGCAAACAAGGACTTTGGTCTTCACGTGGTGGAAAGAGAGTTGCTCCACGGACGGCACTTTACGCACATAGTAGCAGATGTGAGCGAGCCCGCCCAGAGACCGGCCGTGGCGACTGAGACAGCTCGGGACCGCGAGCCCGGGCGGCTCGGGAGCGACGTAGCGGCTCAGGGCCGACCACAGCGGACGACTGCTCTCGGGCAGTACGAAGGTGCGGCGGTTCAAGGGCAGCACATAGGCAACTCGACGCCCGACGGCGGAGTGGCAACAACGGCTCGGACGCAGCCAAGGACGAACCAGTACGAAGCGACGGCGGTTTTAACGGCGGCGCCTGAGGCTGGGCTTGAGAGCGAAGACCATTGGCGGCGAAGGCAGCTCAACAGCAGAGACCCAGCCCGTTGGCCTAAAATTTGTTTGAGTCCCAGATTGTTTCATCATTGACTGGACCTCAATCCCTTACTTTGTCTTTTGTTTCCAATTGTTGCAGTACTACGCATGTCCCTCTGACAAGGCTTAGTTTCCTTTTTGATCCAAACCAAAGAAAGGATAAAGCGACTCGGAGTGGTCCAGCCACGGAGGCTCGGACTGCGGCCGTTGATTGCAGTGGCAGAAACAACTATTCGAGGCCGGGTCGACTCGCAAAAATGATCGGCGTGACCGGGTTAGAACCGGTGGTAGGCAACTTGACGACAACCGGCGGAGGTAGAGGTGAGTCTGGAGGTGGCTCATGGTAATCGTCGAGGTGGCAGGGCAGCGCCCAAGGTGGAGGCAACAATGACTCTCGGTGGCGACTGAAGTCCACCGCTCAGGCGGAATCGGCGGCGGGTTGCGACCCGAGGTGCGGCTGCTTGAGGCGCCAAGAGGCCGGCTTACAGGTTCGAACTGGCGACGACGAAGCATGGTGATTCAACGAAGTGAGTCACAAGAGAAGACTGAATTCGTGGACCACCTGTGTCTGGGTCGCGGTTACTGGATCCGTATTGACCAAGGTTTAAACTGATAGTTTGGCTCTAATCTGATTTCTTTGGTATTCACGTGCTAATCCCACGTGGTAGCTTTTCCTTCCCTAATCCTTGAATTAATCTTTAGTAGATTCCTTGTAGTGATCAGAGTTGACCAAAGAAAACCGATTTGGCTTCAGATGATTTTGTAACAAATCAACTTCGTCTTGATGTGATATACGTACGCAGCGGGTAACTCAGCGGATCATATCATTATTGCTATTGGCAGTGGCAGAGCCAGGATTGGACCAAGCCCCGGGCCCAAAAAAAATCGTCGCGAGGAAAAAACTTAACATCCATAAGGCTATAGCTTCTCAAAAGATATTCCATACAAAATATGGCTCAATTGCAAAAAAAAGAGTAGAATTTGTGAAATTGAGCACAGGCATCAGCAGAAATACCATGATTTTTACTCTCTTGAGTTGACATTGCAAGTGTGTTGCTTGAAGTCGAAGGTGGTCGTCCCATTTCTATGGCTGTTTCGGTTTGTGGTGTCGATTCAGTCCCCTCGGCGGTTTGATTCCCTCCATCTGAAATGATAGCTGTACACACCCCCATTGCGGACACCAGTGAAAAAATCTCTTCATCTTATTTTACTACAATATAAAATAAAATTAGCAATTACATCAATTTGTGTTCAAAAATACCCTTGGTATAAGACTAGATACATACACATGCACATTATCTCAGTGAAATTTAGTTCAGAGCAGATTATACACTGATACACACAGAGTCATATTTAACATTATAGAACAAAATATAAACTGAAAGCATCAGGAGAAACCGAAAAGCATCAAAGAAAAATACCAAGGTGCGGCAGTCAAGCAGCTAGCGGAGGATGGCGCGCCTCGCGGGAAAACATCGCAGAGGTGGGTGGTGGCCAGAAGCAGGGGGGAAGTGGGGGGCGGAGACGGTTCGTGGACGACTCCACGGCGGCGACAGCGGTGAGAAGAGGCGGCGGCGTGAGCGCTGTAGATTGATTACGTACAGGCGAACGGCGGCGCGGATTGAGCGTCTCATGTGCGTGAGTGCGTACGTGCGAGCTAGGCTTTGGGCGATCGAGTGGCTCGCGCTACGGGCGTCCGTGGCTTCGTGCTCGTGAGCCAGACCATCAGTCTTTGGGCCTCCTTCGCTTGATTGGGCTGCACCCGGGGCCTGTAGAAACACTTCCTATAAATAGCCTGGTAAAATCTGCACGCCCCGGGCCTGGGCCCTGGGTGCCCGGGCCCAGCTCCGCCCCTGGCTATTGGTCTCAGACTCGGCGACTCAAAAACAATTGCCGTTGGTCTTACCGGCTCTTAAAAGTTGATCCAGATCTGATGGATCGTCCGATCGCGGTAGGCTCGCACCACACAACCGTAATTTTTCTTTCATCAAATCTCGCATACATCGTTCCGGCTGCTTGTCATGGACAGGATGCAAATCCTTCAAACTGATTCGTCGTCCGAAAAAATTGCGCACTTCTTGAATCCTAAAAGAGGTCCCTCCAAGAACTCAACACCACCGTGCGCAGACCCCACGATGAGCGTCAACTGTCGTGGAATTGTCACGGCAGATGTCCTTAGTGTGAGGATTTAGTCGCGAGGCCAACGCATCTATGTGGTAGCTTGAGAGGGGTTGAGCGGAATCGAGAGACGCAACACAAGATAAGGGTTTAGACAGCTTCGGGCCCCGGAAAACATCATCCGGTAACAACCCTACATGCTGTTTGAGGCTAGATTTCATTATCATCACGAGGGAGTCGCCGTAAACCGGCTCTCCTCTAGTTGTGTCTAGCCCTAGAGATTGTTTCTTGCTCCTCTCCCTTTGAGGAGCCCTGCCCCTCCTTATATATGTTGAAGGGGCGGGTTACATGTGGAGTCCAACTCGGACTTTAACTTAAACTATTTTGACTTCCCTTCCTGGGCTTCTTAATGTCTGCTGGTTTAACATTGTCTGCCGGTTTAACATTGTCTGCTGGTTTACCATCCGCCGGTTTACCAAGTCCCGGCCGGGTTACGACTCTGGCCGGGTCATACCGCGGGGTATATCCCCGACAAGGGTGGAGGGGTCAACATCAGGGGCATAGGTATGCTTACGGATTGGCGGGATAAGATCTTCCACATCATGAGTTGGCGCAGCAAGTCGTGTGTTGTCAGTATCATAAACCGCCTAATAATGCAAAAGATCTGTTTCTTCAGCCAATTTGCTCGCTAAGGGGCGCATTTCCTTTGTCAACCTTCAAAGATCATCATTGTTAAACTCTGAACCATCTTCCTTTAGGCTCGGATAGCCGCTTCCTATATCTGCTGAGTCAAGATCCGGTACCCAAGCTTTAGCCCGGATTAGCGCAGTCGGAGCACCCGACCTTGCAGCTGATCTTTTTAACTCATCCAACCGAGCAGGCAGCATTGGAAGCTTCTCAAGTGTTTCCTTGATCAAGGTTGGGGGCGGTTTATTATGAGCAGCGGTGAAAATGGCCCGCTGGGCGCCGGAATATAATTTCTCTATAAGAGTATAGGCAACCTTCAGTTTCTTATGCATATCAGAGCCCAGGTGGGTAATGCGGGATCCCGCGTCATTGAACATATTGATAAACCGATAGTTTATGGGATAATACATATTGAAGCTTATCATAAAGGTACTTACCAAATACAACAGTGGTCATGGCATTGATTTACCGCTTCAAGCCAGTCAATTCTTCTGCTACCGGTTTAAGAGCTGTTTCAGCATCCTCCGCCCATTTTAGCAGAGCTACTTTTTTAGTATCCCATCCTGCCCATTCGCTTTTGAAGCTTTCCTTCAGTTGTTCCATAGTAGTTAAAGCGCCAGTCAGCTCCTCTTTAGCCTTGGAGGTTTCAGCTTGCTGGGACTTAATATTTTCCTAAAAGTCGACGATTTGAGATTCTTTCTGGCTCAGATCAGCCCGCAAGCGACTTAATAAGTCAGTAGTGCATGTTGGAAGTCCCAAGCACATAACAGGTTGTACACTTGGCACTTGGGGGCTAATGCATATGGATTTTCTAAACTGACATTTTAAGTCCCAAGCACATAACAAGTTATACTCTTGGCACTTGGGGGCTAATGTATATTTGCTCAAGACAGAATTATGGATTTTTCTTCATCAACCGGTTTACAAAGATGGTTATCAAGAGTTTTGGAAGCTTCATACAGGAAGGTACCGATTCATCCTAAAAGTATAAACCGATCCCTTGGGGGCTACGCAGGCAAAAATTGAAGTATTACGAAGTCCCGGTTCATGTTGATATCATAAACCGGCCCTTGGGGGCTGCTAGAGTTGATAGTAGAAATTGAACAAGAGAAACAATTATGAAGAGTTAAATAATGTTTACCTCATATCGCTCCTTCATCAGGCTACTAAACCAGCTTCATAGTCGCGACTAGTATACAGGCGGTTCAAGAAACCAGAATGAATCTCTTGAGCGTTGAGGTGGGCATAGCTGGATAAATCCGTTTTACACTTGCCCTTGTCCATAGCAGAAAACTCTTCCTTGGCACTATGCTTTAATAAAGCGATAGGATTGCCAGGGGTGGTGTGGCTGACGCCAGTAACAATGACGTCGTCTAATTGTTCCTTAGCGGCTTTGGCCGGGCTTGACGGTTTATTTGTGGCTTTGGCTGGGCTTGGCGGGTCAGTAGCATGGTCGGTGGGATCCTCTTCCATCGGTTCAGCAAAGGTATCATGGTATTCTGGTGGCGAATCATCATGTATGTCATCAGCGTTCAGCTCAAACCGTTTTGGGTTATCTTCAGCCGGGTTATCTTAGCTGGGTTATCATCCACTGGTTTATTCAATTTGGCCTTTTTTCTAGGCCTGGCCTTGGCTTTGAAAGGAAAAGATATAAAGGTTAGTATAACACGCAAGTATAAAGCGTCAAAAGGTTAAGTTTAAAGTGTTTACCCAGGAACAGTCTTAAGAGGAGGGAGCTGTGTGGCCGTTGACTCGCCAGATGATGAACGAGGCGTTCCATGATAATTTGAATCGGACAGATTAAGAGGTTGTCGGAAATAACTTGCCTTGGGATAAGAAGTATCAGAAGTATGTGAGACCTTAGATCGACGTTTCCGAACCGGAGTGTTCGGTAAACCGGCTGAAGTGACTACTTGGCCGCTGTGCCGGGTTGTGCAGCGAGCTTCGTGTTGCTGCTTCTTCAAAAGAAAGTTTGGGTCCAAGTGAGCTAGGGGGTGAGAAAATCATACTTTCCGGTTTGCTTGATGGATTTTCTGTGTTGGCAGAGGATCTGAACCAGAGGAAAGAATAATTACCTCTGCATCATCGGCTTGGCTGCCTTTAGCGTCATCCTGATAATAGTCATTGTCAATGAGGTGTAGGAAAAATGAACCAAGAGAGTCAAGTTCTACCTCTGAGTCCGGATTATCTAGGTCATCATCAACGTTCGGTTCAGAGGGTTCATTGTTTTTCTTCTTGGCGGGTTTTTTAGTAACCTTGGTCTTGAGGCGAGGCATCTTGGTCGGTTTGTCCTGTGGCTTCTTCTTCCAGAACGGATCATCACCCTGCCAAAAATTGACAAAATTTTGAGGGAATATTTAAAAGGATCAGATTAAAGCAGGAGTTGTATGATTCTTACAGCTGGCGGTTTATTGGAAGCACAGAAGGGATTCAACCCTGTTTTGCTGCAGACAGCCACCGATTCATCCAATATCTTCTTAACAACTTCAGTAATTTCATTTTCTGTTAGCTGAATGCCAATATGTCGTTGAGGATCTTTCAAGCCCCCTGTGTACTCACACATTAAACCGGGGAGTCGGCTTAAAGGAAAAATGCTCCAGGCGATCCAGCAACGAACAAAATCGACACCTGTTAAACCGTTTGCAACGAAGGCCCAAAGCTTTCAAAGCTGTGGTGCATACTTGGATCGTTCCTTGGCGCTAAGACATTGGGGAAATGGATGTGTGCTGCTAAGCCGATGAGGACGATAACCCAGCAGAGGATTTTTATCAGTTGGAGATGTATCTCGGCAGTAAAACCAAGTCTGATTCCAGTCCTTGGGGTGACTGTGATGCTTGGCGTGAGGGAAGCTAACGTCTTTCCTTTTCTGAATTGCCATCCCGCCAAGTTCAGTATTGGGTCCGTCTGTAAATTCTATACGGCGGTCCAAGTAGAATAAATCCCTAAACAGTTCAACCGTGGGCTCTTCTTGAAGATAAGCCTCACAAAATACTAGGAAATTGCAAATATTGGACACTGAGTTTGGTCCAATGTCTTGAGGATGGAGTTGGAAGCTAGCAAGCACATCTCGGAATTTTTTTGATCCGGGAGGGCTAAACCCTCGACCCAGATGGTCAACAAACACAATCACTTCTCCGTCCTTAGGCTAAGGAGGATTTTCCGGGCCAGGGACCCTCCAGTGGATGGCCTCCTTTTTTGCTAAAGCGCCCATGTTGACTACACCGCTCAATTATTCCTCGGTAACCCGGGACGGAACCCAATTACAGGAGTAAAATTGCTTGGCCAATTCAAGGAAAAGCTGAAAGAAAAGATTAAATGCTGGTTTATGATTTATGACTGACAAGTATAAAGCGTCGCAAGATCAAAGGAAAAGACGTTGAGGCATATACACATGTTAAACCGGAGTCTGACATTGGAAGGGTTACAAAGATAAACAAATCGGCGGTTTAAGAGGGGACTAATGGTACCTGCCGGATTATCATTTTCTAAAAAATAAATCGCCTATGCTGGTAAGGAAGGTACAGATCTGACATAACTAAGTGATGGAGAAACAATTTCCACAAATTGGTATTACAAATCTGGATCTATCATGTGTCAGAAAATGAAAAATTATTCAGGGTTAAATATTCTGGTACTTGAACAGTCGAAGGATTCAGATGGGATTTTCTACTTAAATAAGATGCATTAGTAGAAAGGAATGATCATGGCGATTTCTATGCAGAATAAGCATCAAAGTTTAGATCAAGAACTATCAGGCAGAGATGAACAAGGACGAACACCGACGAACTCCAATGAACACTGAAACCCTAATGACAGATCTAGGGTGGAAGGAAAGATGACTTACCAATGTCGCAGGAGCGGCGGAGAGGCGCCACGGTTCTCTGATTCGATCAGGATGATGCAGCGGCCGTTGTTGGGGTAGAAGCGATGGACGACGGCAGCGACAGAGCTCAAGCGCTAGGTCGACGCAAGGAAGGGGACGATGCTAAGAGGCACGAGGGGGAAAGATGAAAATGACCCTTGGCCTTATTTATAAGGCGAAGGGATAAGCGACAGGCGCGAAAATTGAGGAGCCCAAAAATTGGATATGTGACAGAGCCGTCGCCTCGATTGTCGGAGGCTCAGTAATGAAGGTGTGGTATATACAATTTTTCATAACAGGTGACGTCATAGCGGTTTACTATAATCCTGGAAGATGACGCCATGGCGGATTACAAGATTTACGCGAAGGTATTGAAGGAGGAATTTTTCTTAAAGTGTTGAAGATTGACATGAACAGGTTCAAATCAATCTGGGACCTAATGTTGGGGATATTACTACTAAGTATAAACCGGCCAGGAGGGGCCGGGCTATACCCATAATAAGTTATTGATATGGAAGCCCATGAAGACAAAGGGATATGACGTTTTATGGAGCAGATCTGACATAAAGGCTCAGGGACCAACGGTGGATTAGGGCCCGTAGACATAAACCGCCATATGATATGTAACTTGTATTCATAGGAAAGGGTAGAAACCGAGACAGACACGTTTATGAGCCGCCCGGGATTCTGTGAACCGCTGGGCGTCAACTTGTGTATATAAAGGGATGACCTGGTGGCGGTTTAAGGACAGACAACAACAACTCAAGAGCCAGGCAAAGCGGATTCGCTCCCTGGTCATCGAAACCCTAGCAATTCCATCACAACTGGAGTAGGCTTTTACCTTCACCGTAAGGGGCTGAACCAATATAATTCCTTGCGTCCCTTGTTCTGCTTTAACCCCTCTAAGCTACTATGTTGCGATGACTCCATGACTAAGTCCTTACGCTAGGACATCTGCCGTGACAAACCCACGACAAAAAGTTACCTCAAATTTGTTTTTTTAGCTGACAAAACACCGCCGTTCCGCTTCGCATGAAATTTTCATGCATGCTGGCAACACTAACACAAACATCTATAAAAAATTCAGAATTTTTCGAAAACATTTAATATTTTGTGTGTGTTACTCTTCACCCTGGAGCACCAAAACTATCTTTTATTCACAAAGACTTTAGACACGTAAGTATCAACCAAACACAGTTCATCGGTATTATTGGATGTGTTCAAATTTTGAATATGGCTAGCAAGAACACATTGAAGGAAATATGCCCTAGAGGCAATAGTAAAGTTGTTATTTATATTTCCTTATATCGTGATAAATGTTTATTATTCATGCTAGAATTGTATAAACCAGAAACTTAGTACATGTGTGAATACATAGACAAATAGAGTGTCCCTAGTATGCCTCTACTTGACTAGCTCGTTAATCAAAGATGGTTAAGTTTCCTGACCATAGACATGTGTTGTCATTTGATGAACATGATCACATCATTAGAGAATGATGTGATGGACAAGACCCATCCGTTAGCTTAGCATTATGATAGTTTAGATTTATTGCTATTGCTTTCTTCGTGACTTATACATATTCCTCTTACTATGAGATTATGCAACTCCCGAATACTGGAGGAACACCTTGTGTGCTATCAAACGTCACAACGTAACTAGGTGATTATAAAGATGCTTTACAGGTGTCTCCGAAGGTGTTTGTTGAGTTAGCATAGATATAGATTAGGTTTTGTCAGTCCATGTATCAGAGAGGTATCTCTAGGCCCTCTCGGTAATGCTCATCACTAGAAGCCTTGCAAGCAATGTGACTAATGGTTTAGTTGCAGGGTGATGCATTACGGGACGAGTAAAGAGACTTTCCAGTAACGAGATCGAACTAGGTATGAGGATACCGACGATCGAATCTCGGGCAAGTAACATACCAATGACAAAGGGAAGGACGTATGTTGTTATGCGGTTTGACCAATAAAGATCTTCGATGAATATGTAAGAGCCACTATGAGCATCCAGGTTCCACCATTAGTTATTGACCGGAGATGTGTCTCGGTCATGTCTACATAGTTCTCGAACCCATAGGGTCCGCACGCTTAACGTTCGATGACGATTTGTATTACAAGTTATGTGATTTGATGATCGAAGTTTGTTCGGAGTCCCGGATGAGTTCACGGACATGACGAGGAGTATCGAAATGGTCGAGAGGTAAAGATTCATATGTTGGAAGATTATATTCGGACATCGGAATGGTTTTGAGTGATTCAGGTATTTTTCTAGAGTACCGGGGGGTTACCGGAACCCCCTGGGAAAGTATTGGGCCAACATGGGCCTAAGGGTGAGAGAGGGAAGCCCACGGGGGGTGGCCGCGCACCCCCGGGAGTCCGAATAGGACAAGGAGGAGGGGGCGGTGCCCCCTTCCTTATCCCTCTCCTTCCTATTCCCTCCGGTGGAAGAAAGGAAGGGGGGCGAATACTACTTGGACTAGGAGTCCAAGTAGGACTCCCCCCCATGGCGCGCCCCTCCTGGCCGCCGGCCTCTCTCCCCCTCCTTTATATACGTGGCCAGGGGGCACCCCAAAGGCACAACAGACAATCTCTTAGCCTTGTGCGGTGACCCCCTTCACAGTTCAACACCTCGGTCATATCGTCGCAGTGCTTAGGTGAAGCCATGCGCTGGTAACTTCGTCATCACTGTCGCCACGCCGTCGTGCTGACGGAACTCTCCCCCGTCCTCAAATGGATCAAGAGCTCGAGGGACGTCATCGTCCTCAACTGGATAAAATTTCTACGATCTGATCGTGGAGGTGAATATTTGAGTTATGAGTATGGTCTTCATTTGAAACAATATGGACTATTTTCGCAACTCACGCCACCTGGAACACCACAGCGTAATGGTGTGTCCGAACGTCGTAACCATACTTTATTAGATATGGTGCGATCTATGATGTCTCTTACCGATTTATCACTATCATTTTGTGGTTATGCTTTAGAGACGACTGCATTCACGTTAAATAGGGCACCATCTAAATCCGTTGAGAAGACACCATATGAGCTGCGGTTTGACAAGAAACCTAAGCTATCGTTTCTTAAAGTTTGGGGCTGCGATGCTTATGTGAAAAAGCTTCAACCTGATAAGCGCGAATCCAAATCAAAGAAATGTGTCTTCATAGGATACTTAAAGGAGACTGTTGGGTACACCCTCTATCACAGATCCGAAGGCAAGATATTCGTTTCTAAGAATGGATCTGTTGATGATGTAATTTGGCTAGTTAGTATGGGCCAAATTAATTTTATCACTGATCCAACTAATCAGTTGATGCATAGCTTCAATATTGCAGTTATCTATATAAGGCTGACCAGATTTCAGGAATGCGTTGAACTAGCATACTGCTTCCATGGATATCTCTTAACCAACCTCGTATGCTAAGCTGAAGTATGGAGTTTGCATGGACTAGATGGAGAAGTGTGCTTAGTACATGATGGTTACTATTGCATGTGATAGTGATGTGGCTGGAGTATTTTATTATTTCCTTGTAGATACAAGAGTATATCTACGTGACATGATCAGAACTAGTGCAAGTTGTAAACAACCGAAATAGGGCATGTTCTAATCGGTTTTGGATTCACAGTTTTAGTCTTACACGCCAAGTCCAGCATGCCATATATATGTAAGGCCATGGCCAATTGGAAAACCCCCAACAATCGATCTATCAACAAATACATTACTTTTTCACGTACATCTATTTTCTGTCGCTACTTCCTGCTGAGCCCTAGCAGCCCTAGGGTTTGATGATCTTTGCCGTTTTGCGCTAAAAACCGGCCGGTTCTTCTCCACGAAAGCGAGAAAATCTTTGTTTCTTTGCTCGTAAAGCAATCGTTTGTCGTCACGAAAGCATGACAAATATCCTGGTGTTGCACGGTGATTTCGCGTGCCAACACAATTGGCGACTCCGCTGGGGATGAGAAGGAGAAGAGGTACATGATGAGTACCGAATCCAAGAACAGGAGCGACATCGACCCGGAGAACGTCATCACCGTCACACTCGACGATTTGTCGGAAGATGATCAGCGCGAGCTTGAAGAGGAGCTTGAGAAAAAAAAGGTTGAGAGGTTGAAGCTGAAGTTGGCTGGATACGTGAAGACGAGGAACATCATCGTCAAAAAGGTAGTTACGAGCCCTTCCGATGCGTTCAACGCTTAGGTAAAAAACTGAACCGAAGAAATTGCTCATCTAATTGATGTGTCCGTAGCTAGCAAATATGGTTTTGATATGGAAAATACGGCACGTACAATTACTCGAGCAGTAGCTAGTAGACCTGAAGAATTTAAGGTGCATATTAATAAATATCTTGAAAATTGTCTATTTGGACATGTACGCTCATTAGTGCTGCAAGTCAATGATGAATATTCCGGGGAAAAGCCGATGTCACTGCAAAATAGCAGATTCATTAATTTGCCTAATCATATACATACACCTAGTGCATCAGCTAATGTTACACAGCTTCCTGCCCTTTAACAAATAATCAAGATGGCCGGAAGTATGTGGGCACTTCGGCTAATAATTTTGTTCCTAGTACTACTGCTCCTATTGTTTTGCCTTCGGTTCCACAAAATCACAATAGCAATAACCAAAGTTTTGGTTTTAATTCTAATTTGCAGCAGCCTTTTTATCGGACACAGGCATATAGTACGCCACCACTGCCGCCTGTTGGTCTCGGGGTTCCGTACGGGCCGGTACCCGATTCATACTTTAGTGGGTCTCAGTTGCAAACTTCACATGCTCAAATTTCATTGCCGGAGTTTCCGCCGCGTGCTTGTGTTTCATCTGATCCACAAACTAGTTCTCTATAGCCCAATGATAAATTTAAGGATCAGCTTGCTAGTATACTTAGATAATTCGGGTTAGAACCTAAGGGTAGAGCACGTGCATATCAAAAACCATACCTTGATTACTTTGACTCAACACCATATCCTCATGGTATTAGAATTCCAGATTTTGTTAAATTCACGGGGGAAGATGGTATATCTACTTTTGAGCATGTGGGACAATTTTTAGCACAATGCAGCAAGGTCGGCACATCAGATGTTTTTAGATTAAAATTATTTCCTTTATCTTTATCCGGTACTCCATTTACTTGGTTTACATCGCTTGCTCCTAATTCTATTTCAACATGGGCACAATTGGAGCAAAAATTTCATGAGTATTTTTATAGCGGTGAAACATAAGTTCGGCTTTCAGATTTAACTATGGTTAGACAAAAATATAATGAGCATGTTCATGGTTATATTAGGAGGTTTAGGGATGTCAAAAACCGATGTTTCAGCTTGACCATAGCCGAAAAGGACTTAGCCGATCTTGCGTGTAGCCGAATGGGTTCATGCGACAAAGTCAAAGCCCTTTGCATGTTCTGCTTTGAAACCTACACCTGCTAGAAAAGATGAAATTAAATATACTTTTGATGTAAGCAAGTGTGATAGAATTTTTGATATGTTACTGCAAAATAAATTAATTAGAGTGCGAGAGGGTCATGTAATTCCACCTCCAGAAGAATTGGGTAGAAGGGCTTATTGTAAGTGGCACAATTCTTTTTCTCATGCTACCAATGATTGTAACATGTTTCGTCAATAGGTGCAATCGGCCATCAATGAAGGACGATTGACGTTTACATAATGTTCTAAGATGAAGCTCGACGGCGAACCTTTTCCTATCAATGCGGTCGAGCTTGAGAGTAAAAAAATGCTTATTCGGTCGGATCAGACCAAATCCACAAGAGAGAAAAATGTTGTTGATAACAATGCTCCTCCAAGGATGATCAAACCAAAACATCCAGAACTAGGAGTATGGAAAGTTAATGGGAGAAGAAAATAAGCTCCAAGGCCAAAGCCGACAATTAGCATGTTGTTGGAAAAATATACCTCACGCAAGACCAGCAATGTGTTCAATCGACTCGGAGGTAATAAGCGTCCAAGATCTCCTTTTGGACCTCGCGGTCATGAGCAATGGCAAGTAAGTGCGTATGACCAACAACCATATTTTGCAATGGAGCCAACATATTGGGGTTGTGCACTTCCTTTGTATCCACAGTTTCCTCCATGGGGGTTTAATCCTTGGGCGCCATAGCCAATAGGGCCAGCAGGTTATTTTCAGCCGAGATGGATCCCGCCGAGGCCTATATTCAGACCAAACGTGCATGAGAAAAGGGCTCAGTTCAATGAGGAAGCTAGATCACATAATGCCATCGAGATTCGAGGAAGTCGATCATTGGTGCGCAATGTAGATGACAAAAACTATAAGGGTGGCCACAAGCGCGTGTGGGTGCTAGTGAAGCATGCTCAAACTAAAGCGAAAAAATTCAGATGATTTAGATGCTGCTCATGGTATGAAAATAGCGAAACACCAGTCGGATGAAGGTGTTGTCAATTATACAGAAACAAGTAGTGTCTCAAAAAAAGCTCTCGGTGCAGAGGAGAAAAGTAATGGCGTAAAGTTGCGGCAAGCTGGCCATTCTAATCAATTTGAAAAGCAAACTAATCTGGGCATAACCCGCATGCACGGCCAGATGTTATATCATCACGTACTATTGAGAAGCCTAAATCGGCTAGCACACAAGCTGATTTTGTCATAAAGAATTGTTGCACAGGAACGTCCAAGAGTTTGCATCCGAGGAGTTTCAAGTCTAATACTAGTACATCTACACGTTGGGACTCAGACAATGTATACGGCCAGGGATTTAATGCCAGTACCGTATATGATCAGCAGAGGAGTTTTTTGGTCAGAGATAAAATGTTTGCCAGAAAAACAGAAGTACTCCAGTATAGGCCGAAGGACCCGGGGGGCAGCCAAATTAAGTCTATCGCGCCAGGGACTAAACCAGCACCACAGTGGCTCCCAAAGGGACTTACTCACATTCAGAAACGACGTGTACAACGATTGCGGACATTGGAAATAAAGGAAGAGATAGCTGAGAAGAAGTGCGATAAATGGTTCAATCAAGATAAACCAATAATACCCACAAAGACTTGGAAGGAGAAGTGCATGGCAGCGAAGGAAAATAAAAATATGGATGACACAACTGTTGCTGAAAATTCAGAGAATAACGAAGATGCACCTACTGATATGGATGTTAATATGGTGTTCGTGTTGCCTGCTGAATTTCGCGCGCCCAAGGCTGAAATTGCTGAACTTGTTCTTGGCCGAAAGAATGCTACATTTGAGAAACCAGAGAAGCATGGACAACACCTAAAACCATTATTTATCAGAGGTCACATTGATGGTAAGCCTATTGGTCGCATGCTTGTTGATGGCGGCGCAGGTGTTAATATTATGCCCTTTCCGGTATTTTCTAAGCTGAACCGAAAAGAGAGTGAGTTAATGAAGACCAATATGGGACTTAGCGGGTTCTCAGGAGAATTATCTGAAGCTAAGGGTGTTATTTCTATGGAGCTCACAGTCGGAAGCAAAACATTGCCGACTGTATTTTTTTTATTGATGTCAAAGCCTGGTATAATATTCTGTTGGGACGCGACTGGATTCATGCAAATTGTTGCATCCCTTCTACCTTACATCAATGCTTAATTCAGTGGGTTAATGATGATGTGGAGGTGATTGAGGCTGACAATTCTTCATGCATTGCTTTGACGGATGCACCGGTTGATTGGCAACACGGTGAGATGCGACGTTTGACCGGTAGGGATTTGTCGGACTATGATTATATCAATATTGGTATAGATGGTTTTGTACCTATAAATGCACGGCCGACTAATGTAGCTCGGCTTAATGATTTGTCTATATAAATGATGAATAAAGATGATAGTATTAAGTGGCTGCAAAGACACACGGAGGAGTATCATTCTGGAAAGAGCGATATGCATGAAACAATTGAAGATTTTGATGATATGGAAAAGCTTGGACAAGGATTCTCATCGGCTGATCCACTTGAAGAAATAGATATTGGTGATGGAAGTATTCTGAGACCTACATTTATCAAAGCTAGCTTGAAAGCCGATCAGAAAAACAAGAGAAAATTGAATCATTTGTTCCTCTACTTCGGCTAAAGAATGAGGCCGAATTTACTTGGGGGGGGGCAGAGCAACGAGATGATTTTAATTATATAAAGTGATGCTTGTCGAATCCTCCAATATTGCAGGCGCCGAAGATCGATGCACCGTTCAGGCTGTACATTGCTGCAGAAGATAGGGTGATCGGTGCGGTGTTGGCGCAAGAGGTCAATGGGAAAGAATACATCATTGCCGAATGAACTAGTTGTACAATGTGCTGCAGATTCGGTGTATGAGTTACAAACGACCGAATTAGCAAATAATTTAGAACCAAGTGATTGGAGAGTTCCTTTAGTTAATCACTTAAAGGATCCAAGTCAAACGAGAGATAGGAAAGTTCGGCGACAATTTTAAAGTATACTTTGTTTAACGACGAGTTGTATCGCCAAACAATAGAGGGGTTATTTTTAAAGTGCTTGGATTCAGATCAATCTAGAGTAGCTATGGGTGAAGTGCACGAAGGAATATGCGAGACACATCAGTCGGCTCACAAAATGCGATGGTTATTAAAAAGAGTAGGTTTTTATTGGCCGACTTTGCTAGAGGGTTGTTTTCGGTACTATAAAGGTTGTGAGGCATGTCAAAAATTTGGGAATATACAGTTAGCTCCCGCAGCTATGTTAAATCCTATAATTAGGCCATGGCCATTTAGAGGAAGGGGCTTAGATTTTATTGGTGAAATACATCCTTCGTCTTCTAAAAAACATCACTTCATCCTAGTAGCCACAGATTATTTTACTAAATGGACAAACGCAGTTCCTTTGAAAAACATGACCCATAAAGAGGTTATCAGTTTTGTTTTAGAGCATATTGTTCATAGATTCGATATTCCTCAAACTTTAACTACCGATCAAGGTGCTTCTTTTATGTCTCATCAAATTCACGAATTTGCCGAATCTTTAGGAATTGTTAAATTGGTCGCCTTATTATGCTCAAGCTAATGGACAGGCCGAATCTAACAATAAAACTTTAATTAAGCATATAAAGAAGAAAATTGAGGAGCATCCGAAAAGATGGCATGAGGTACTTTCGGAAGCTTTATGGGCTCATCGGATATCTAAACATGGAGCAACTCAAGTGGCACCGTATGACTTGGTATATGGTCAAGAGGCGGTGTTACCTGCAGAGGTTAATTTACAAGCTCTTAGAGTGGCCAGACAAAATGATTTCTCTGCTGTAGATAATAATGAATTGATGATGGATACGATAGATGGAATTTCAGAAAAGAGATTAAGAGCCTTGCGAGAAATTGAGAATGAGAAATTAAGAGTAGCCAAGGCTTATAATAAAAGGGTGAGAGAGAAATCGTTTCAAATAGGAGATTTAGTGTGGAAAACGATTTTACCTATTAGAACTAAAGATAGGAAATTCGGCAAATGGCCGCCGAGTTGGGAAGGCCCTTGCAAAATTATAGAGATTGTTCCCAGAAATTCATACTTTGTACAATCTTTGCACGGAGAGAAGTTGTCCAAAGCTCTCAACAGAAAATATTTGAAAAACTACTATCCTAGCGTGTGGCAGGAGGCTTGAGCACACTTGGCCGATATATTGTTCAAGATATCGCCCTAAGAAAAAATTGGCCGATGCATCTTTGGACATCGCCCAGAGCAGTAAAATGGTCGGTGAAGTGATCAATTTCATTCTACGGTAATTGCTATTGTATTTTTGTAGCGACCCGACTCGGTAAGAGTCGAAGTCTCTGTCCTTACCGTGCTAGTCCCTGATCGACTTGCTCGCACACACAATACTCGATGAAATAACAGAAATAACACACATCTCTTTATTACATCAATAGTCCAGGAGCAATACATTTATTACAAAATAGGGCATAGAGCCGATAAGCAAATACTGTGGAAGCAAAGTAGTAAATGAGTCCAACTCCACGAGCAAGGTTGAGTGTAGAACATCGACCTATCGCACCTGAATCCTCGTCGGATATATCTGCAACGTGATAAGTTGCAGCCATATAGGTCAGTACATTGAATGTACTAGCAAGTCACATCATAAGTGTAAAGAACCTACTTGTACATGCAATTTGGCTGGTGGAAAGCTCTAAGTTTAGTTTTTGCATTAAGCTAGTTTTTCCCTATTAGAAAAGATGTTATTCTACTACTACACATTTGCATCGATGAGTTTGCAAACCCAACTCCATCCGTTCCCAAGTTTCATTTAAAACCCAATAGTTTAATTAAAGGTGAGGAGATCTCCCAGCATTTTGACTACTAGATGCTCAAGTTGTCCGTAACCGGGGACACGGCTAATCGATTAGGTTGACACTCTGCAGAGGTTGCACACTTTTCCCCAGAAGACTCGACCACCTCCATGATCGGAAGATCGAGACATAGTATTTCGAAAATGCTCCCCCTTAACCCACGGATAGGCCGGTACACCTACATCATTCTACATTTGCTAGCCCATCCCGGAAGGGGTCACACTAACTACTCAACTAAGCTAGAGCCTATATTGGCTTGTGGCTGCACACGTAAGCTTCTAGACATGAGAATACGATTGATCTCTCTAAGCCTGAGCGGACTATCCACTAGTGGTGCACCACCATGGATTTCCCATGCGTGCCCCACTGTACTTCACCACCATTCCAACAAGTTTCCGTCCAGGTAGTTCATTAATTATCTTAGGTCCTATTTACTACATTGTCACTCAAACTTTACAATTGTTGGGGATCGTAGCAGAATTTTAAAATTTTCTACGCATCACCAAGATCAATCTATGGAGTCATCTAGCAACGAGAGAGAGGAGTGTGCATCTACATACCCTTGTAGATCGCTAAGCGGAAGCGTTCAAGTGAACAGGGTTGATGGAGTCGTACTCGTCGTGATTCAAATCACCGATGATCCTAGTGCCGAACGGACGACACCTCCGTGTTCAACACACGTACAGCCCGGTGACGTCTCCTACGCCTTGATCCAGAAAGAGGAGAAGGAGAGGTTCGGGAAGACTCCATCCAGCAGCAGCACGACGGCGTGGTGGTGGTGGAGGAGTGCGGGACTCCAGCAGGGCTTCGCCAAGCACTACGAGAGACGAGGAGGGAGAGGGGTAGGGCTGCACCAACAGGGAGAGCAAATCACATGTGTTGGGCAGCCCCAAACCTCAAGTATATATAGGGGAAGGGAAGGAGCTGCGCCCCCACCTAGGGTTCCCTCCCTAGGGGTGGCGGCAGCCCCCAGATCCCATCTGGGAGGCGGCCAAGTGGGAGAGAGAGGGGGGCGCACCTAGGGTGGGCCTTAGGGCCCATCTGCGCCTAGGGTTTGTCCCCTCTCCTCTTGAGGACGCCTTGGGCATTGGTGGGAGGCGCCCCAGCCCACATAGGGGCTGGTCCCTTCCCACTTATGGCCCACGCAAGCCTCCGGGGCTGGTGGCCCCTCCCGGTGCACCCCCGGACCACTCCGGTGGTCCCGGTACACTACCGGTGATGCCCGAAACACTTCCGGTGGCCAAAACCATACTTCCTATATATCAATCTTTACCTCCGGAACTCCTCGTGACGTTCGGGGTCTCATCCGGGACTCCGAACAACATTCGGTAACCGCGTACATACTTGCCCTATAACCCTAGCGTCATCGAACCTTAAGTGTGTAGACCCTACTGGTTCGGGAGTCATGCAGACATGGCCGAGAAAACTCTCCGGCCAATAACCAACAGCGGGATCTGGATACCCATGTTGGCTCCCACATGCTCCATGATGATCTCATCGGATGAACCACGATGTCAAGGATTCAGTCAATCCCGTATACAATTCCCTTTGTCTATCGGTACGATACTTGCCCGAGATTCGATCGTCGGTATCCCGATACCTTGTTCAATCTTGTTACCGGCAAGTCTCTTTACTCGTTCCGTAACACATCATCCCGTGATCAACTCCTTGGTCACATTGTGCACATTATGATGATGTCCTACCGAGTGGGCCCAGAGATACCTCTCCGTTTACACGGAGTGACAAATCCCAGTCTCGATTCGTGCCAACCCAACACACACTTTCGGAGATACCTGTAGTGTACCTTTATAGCCACCCAGTTATGTTGTGACGTTTGGCACACCCAAAGCACTCCTACGGTATTCGGGAGTTGCACAATCTCATGGTCTAAGGAAATGATACTTGACATTAGAAAAGCTTTAGCATACGAACTACACGATCTTTGTGCTAGGCTCAGGATTGGGTCTTGTCCATTACATCATTCTCCTAATGATGTGATCCCGTTATCAACGACATCCAATGTCCATGGTCAGGAAACCGTAACCATCTATTTATCAACGAGCTAGTCAACTAGAGGCTTACTAGGGACATGGTGTTGTCTATGTATCCACATATGTATCTGAGTTCCTATCAATACAATTATAGCATGGACAATAAACGATTATCATGAACAATGAAATATAAAAATAACTAATTTATTATTGCCTCTAGGGCATATTTCCAACAGTCTCCCACTTGCACTAGAGTCAATAATCTAGTTCACATCGCCATGTGATTAACACTCATAGGTCACATCGCCATGTGACCAACATCCAAGAGTCTACTAGACTCAATGATCTAGTTCACATCACTATGTGATAAACACTCAAAGATTTCTGGGTTTGATCATGTTATGCTTGAGAGAGGTTGTAGTCAACGGGTCTTGCCATATTCAGATCCCTATGTACTTCGCAAAACTTTATGTCATATCGTAGATGCTGCTACCATGTTCTACTTGGAGCTATTCCAAATTGTTGCTCCATTATACGTATCCGGTATCTCTACTCAGAGCTATCCGGATAGGTGTTAATCTTGCATCGATGTAACTCTTTATGTCGAACTCTTTATCACCTCCATAACCGAGAAACATTTCCTTATTCCTCTAAGGATAATTTTGACCACTATCTGGTGATCTACTCCTAGATCACCTTTGTACCCTCTTGCCAGACATGTGGCAAGGCACACATCAGGTGCGGTACTTTAGCATGGCATACCGTATAGAGCCTATGACAAAAGCATAGGGGACGACCTTCGTCCTTCCTCTTTCTTCTGCCGTGGTCAAGCTTTGAGTCTTACTCAACTTCACACCTTACAACTCAGGTAAGAACCCCTTCTTTGACTGATCTATTTTGAACTCCTTCAAAACATGTCAAGGTGTGCGTTCTTTGAAAGTACCATCAGACGTCTTGATCTATCTCTATAGATCTTGATGCCCAATATGTAAGCAGCTTTATTCAGGTCTTCCTTTGAAAATCACTCTTCAAACAACCGTTTATGCTTTCCAGAAATTCTACATCATTTCGAATCAACAATATGTCATCCAAATATACTTATCAGAAATGTTGTAGTGCTCCCACTCACTTTCTTGTAAATACAAGTTTCTAGCAAACATTGTATAAACCTAAAAGCTTTGATCACTCCATCAAAACATATAGTCCGATTTCGAGATGCTTGCTCTAGTCCATAGAAGGATTGCTGGAGCCAGCATACCTTTTAGCATCCTTAGGATCGTCAAAACCTTTTATCGTATCACATACAACTTTTCTTACGAAAACTGGTAAGAAAACTTGTTTTGACATCCATCTGTAAGATTTCATAATCGAAAAATACAGCTAATGCTAACATGATTCTGACGGACTTAAGCATCACTACGGGTGAGAAATTCTCATCGTAGTCAACTCTTTGAACTTGTGAAAAGACTCTTTCCCACAAGTCGAGCTTCATAGACGGTAACATTACCGCCCACGTCCGTCTTCTTCTTAAAGATCCATTTATCTCAATGGCTTGCCGATCATCGAGCAAGTCCACCAAAGTCCATACTTTGTTCTGATATATGGATCCTATCTCGGATTTCATGGCTTCTAACCATTTGTCGGAATACGGGCCCACCATCGCTTCTCCATAGATCATAGGTTCATTGTTGTCTAACAACATGATATCTAAGACAGGATTACCGTACCACTTAGGAGTAGTACATATCCTTGTCGACCTACAAGGTTCGATAGCAATTTGATCCGAAGCTTCATGATCACTATCATTAACTTCCTATTCAACAGACGTAGGCGCCACAGAAAAACATCTTTTTGTGTTGCGTCACTCTCTGGTTGAAGTAAAGGTTCGACAACCTCATCAAGTTCTATCTTCCTCCCACTCAATTCTTTCGAGAGAAACTCCTTCTCGAGAAAGGACCCGTTCTTAGCGACAAACAATTTGACTTCGGATCTGAGATAGAAGGTATACCCTACTGTCACGTTTGGGTATCCTATGAAGATGTGTTTGTCCGCTTTGGGTTCGAGCTTCTCCGGCTGAAGCCTTAAGCATCGCAGCCCCAAACATTAAGAAACGACAACTTTGGTTTCTTGCCAAACCAATGTTCACACGACGTCGTTTCAACGGACTTAGATAGTGTCCTATCTAAAGTGAATGCAGCTGTCTCTAACGCATAACCTCAAAATGAAAACGGTAGATTGATAATAGACATCATAGATCGCACCATATCTCATAGGGTTCGATTACGACGTCCGGACACACCATTACCTTGTGGTGTTCTAGGTGGCTTCAACTGTGAAACAATTCCACAATGTCTTAAGTGATTGCCAAACTCATAACTCAGAAAATCCCCTTTTGATCAGATCGTAGGAACATGATCTTATTGTTATGATGATTCTTAACTTCACTCTGAAAATGCTTGAACTTTTCAAACGTTTCAGACTTGTGCTTCATTAAGTAGATATACCTATATCTACCCAAATCGTCAGTGAAGATGAGAAAATAGCGATATCCACCGCACGCTTCAATTCTCATTGGATCTAAAAGTGCGTTATATCGACTAGAGGGGGGTGAATAGGTGATTTTTATTAAAGTCTTCAGAACATGGGAGTTTTGAAGACAAACGATAAAATTGAACCTATTACCATGCAGCGGAAGGTAGACTACACTAGGCAAACCATAGTCAAGTATTCAATGAAGTGAAAGCACAAAGACTAATAGCAGCTAGGTAGTAAGGATCAGGTAGGAAGATATTGTGAAGCCAAACAGAACACGCAGTCACTCAGTGAAGACAAATGATAGAGCAAACATATAGTGACTTCACAAGGAGTAACAGTAAGTAAAGTGAAGTGAAGATGAAACCAGTGACTCGTTGAAGACAATGATTTGTTGATCCAGTTCCAGTTGCTGTGACAACTGTACGTCTGGTTGGAGCGGCTAGGTATTTAAACCTTAGGACACACAGTCCCGGACACCCAGTCCTGAACACGCAACTCAGGACACCCAGTCCTCACCGTATTCCCCTTGAGCTAAGGTCACATAGACCTCGCCCAATCACTCTGGTAAGTCTTCAAGGTAGACTCCCAAACCTTCACAGACTTCGTTCACTGGCAATCCACAATGTCTCTTGGATGCTCAGAACGCGACGCCTAACCGGCTGGAGGATGCACAGTCCTCAAGTGTAATAAGTCTTCAGATCACACAGACAAGAAGACTTAAGTGATGCCCAATTCTCTCTAGCTCTGGTGGTTAGGCCTTTTATCCTCGCAAGGAATTCTCTCTCAAAGGCTTCGAGGTGGGTTGCTCTCAAACGACAAAAGTCGTGCTTTCAATCTGAGCAGCCAGCCGTTTATGGTTGTAGGGGGTGGGCTATTTATAGCCACTTGGCAACCCGACCTGATTTGTTCGAAATGACCCTGGGTCACTAAGGAACTGACACGTGTTCCAACGGTCAAATTTCAAACTCACACGGCAACTTTACTTGGGCTACAAGCAAAGCTGACTTGTCCGACTCTGGACAAGATTCGCTCTCATAGTCTTCACTCGAAGACATAGGTTTTTGGTTTAGGCATCACTTCAGTCATTCTGACTGGTTCTCTTGGACCCCACTTAACAGTACGGTGGTTCCTATGACTCAACACAAAAGAAAAAGAACTACGAAAGATCTAAGTCTTCGAGCTCCATAGGCTTCATATAGTGTCTTCTCTTGTCATAGTCTTCAATGTGAATATCTTCATATACCACCTTTGACTTCAATGTCTTCATACAGTTTTAGGGGTCATCTCTGGTAGTAAAACCGAATCAATGAGGGACTTCTACCTGTGTTATCCTGCAATTCTCACAAACACATTAGTCCCTCAACTAGGTTTGTAGTCAATACTCCAAAACCAACTAGGGGTGGCACTAGATGCACTTACAATCTCCCCCTTTTTGGTGATTGATGACAAACTAGTTGAAGTTTTCAACGGGGAATATAATTTGTGAAATTGTAAAGGATAAGGAATTGTCTTCATAAGTTGCTAGGGCTCCCCCTAAAGATGTGCATATAAGTTAATTTGGTTTTGGAATGCAAATGCACATGGCAGGTGGTACTTGTGGAGATCCACTTCAACTTATGATGACAATCCACTATGCATGTGAAAGTATATGAAGATAATGACATGCATAATGGAAAATGGACGTCTGCAGAATGAGCTAAGTGCGGAATTTATCGTCGCACATGCGGAATTTATCTTCGCAAAACAAAGTGGCAAATAAGTAGCAGACGACCATCTAGTTTAAGTGTTACAACTCATAAGAACCAAATGTAGCAAAAACGAGAGTTGTAAGCACGAAGCAAAATATAAAGCACCCGCCCATATGGACCCGCTTGAAGACTATCAATCTCATATGCTTCTCCCCCTTTTGTCAGTAATGAATAAAAAAGTTTGAAGACATAGAGCCTCTACTCGTTCCCATGAGGAGTAGGTGAAGTAGCAGGGTTGTTGGTGTTGTTTGGCGGTGCAGAAGATCTTGGAGGTGCTGAAGGAGGTGGCGGTGAAGTAGCATCGTCTTCTTCCTCAATAATTCTGGCAGTCACTGTGGCAGCAGAGGAAGAGAACTCAGAGTCTTCAAGGGATGGAGTTCCTAGCAGCAGAACCCTTCGAGGAGGTGTGGAGTCAAACTTGAATCTCTCAGAGAAGCCATCCTCTTGAAGATCAGCTTCAGAACACATCATCGTGAGCCCTTTCCATGTGCGGCGACAGGTTTCATGGGCAACGAAAGCATTCTTGGTGGCAAGATTTCTAGTGTGATTAACATCCACCAGGAGGCTTTTCATCTGATGCTTCAGCCAGTCATGATGCCTATCATGTTTCTGATGTAGAGCCACAAGAAGCTCTCGGTCGTTGAGAACACGAGTGCACTTCTTGGGTCTTGGAGCAGTGGCACTGTCAGTGGCTTCAGTGGAAGCAGGGTGTGGTGCACGTGTAGTGCTAGCCAAAGGATACACCCGAGAAACTGCTTCAACGCCTTCAACATTCTGAGTAAAACTCTGATGGTCTGCATTCTGAAGACTTAGAGGTTGCTTGGCAGGCTCAGAATATATGGCTTCAGTAGACATGTCCATGTCAGGCAAGAAGATCCGATGGTTGCGGGCTAAGGGCTGATACGAGATGGCGGAGTGTAGCTTGATCAGCCGCATGACCCAAGGGGCGTAGAACTTCAAACCAAATAGATCAATGCCTGATGCAGCAAGTTGGCGTATGAAGAAGTCCTGTGCATTGAAGCATTTTCTATGAAGTATATAGAAGACCAAAGTCTTCATTGCACCCTAAAGCTTGGCATTTGGAGAGTGCCCTTTGATAGGCCAGAGAGTTCGCCTGATGATATGATAGATGGTTCTTGGCAGATACTCAAGGTCTTCAACGAAAAACTCTGTGGGATAAGCAGCATCTTGGGGAAACGGCTTCATCATGCTGAGCATTTGACTCATATCAGGTTCTGGCTGCTGAAAGATGCTCTCAATAGCTTCAGCATGCAGCTGACAGCCTTGCTCGAAGAGATCGCCAGGAGTGGGCAAGCCAGTAAGCTCAATGATGTCAAATGCATTGGCTTCGTGATGAACGTTGCCAGTCATCCACTCCAGGACCCAAGTCTTCGGATCTCTGCTGTACCCTTTGATGTGAAGTGTGGCATAGAATTGTAGTAGCAGCTCTTCATTCCAATGCTCTTCATCAGTAACAAACTGCAGCAGACCCACTTGCTTGAAGCAATCCAACGCTTCTTCTAGATAGGGCAGACCAGCTATAGCTTCAACGTCAAGGTGCTTGTGTGGGAAGATGCGACCTTGGTTGTAAAGAATGCAAGAGTAATAGCTTCGCTGAGGATAGCTCCAGAACCGATCAGATGATATCCTTTCCCTTGAGTAGGGGTTCCTGGAGCTATTGAAGAACGTGTTGTCTGCCCTGAAGCCATTGATGTTGAAGGAGCCAGGTGCTGATGCAGGACCTGGAAACCTTGGCAGTCTTGGGATTGGCTTCTGGACCTGAGGTCTGTGCTCAACATGATAGTTGAATTGGGGACCGGCAGCAGACTCAGGAACATAAGTGGCGGGATCGGTGGCTTCGCTGTCTTCTGAAGCTTTTGCTGGGGAGGGCTCCGCATTAGCTTCATTGTTGGTTGTGGCAGCATCAAGATTTTCATCCTCCACTTGACTAGCTGGAGGGTCGGTCACAGGCACGTTCTCCTGGAGAACTGCTTCTTGGTGGAACAAGGGAGTGGGATCTTGTGGTACTTCTTCTTCTGCGGCTGATGCAGCCGGAATGTCTTCAGCAGAGACTTGAGGCCTTGGACCTTTGCGAAGCCTGCGTAACGCAGACGACGCCTGTGGAGTTGGAGTGGGCTAGGCCTCATAGTCTTCTTCCTCTTGTGGGCGATCCCCCCATGAGGCATCCTGTGCAATTGGCGTCAGTGGACGACCAATGCTGATGAGTTCGCTATTTTCAAACTGAGGAAGGACTGCATCATCTTCTACATTGTGATGATGACCAATGTCTTCAGCAGCGATGGGATCAGCTGCTGGAATGTCTTCAGCTTCAGGAGCCTCTGTGGAAGCAGGCTCATGAACTGTCAGTTGACGTTCTGCGTCAGGATGAACCATAGAAATGGGTTCAACTATCAAGGGCTCTGTGGGAGCAGCCCAAGCTTTCTTGGTCTTTCTCTTTTTCTTGGTGGGGGCAGTAGGAGAGGCTTCAGAGTGTTTCCTCTTCCTGGCTTCAGCCTCAGCAGTTCTTGTCTTCTTGAGCTCTAAAGCTGTTGACCAGCTTTTTGGCTTCGAGCCAGTCAGTCTAATTGGGAAGACAATCGGAACTGCTTCTTGCCTTGGTGCATCAGGTTTAGCCGTAGCAGGTTTCTTCTTTTTCTTTGCGGCCATCCTGGGGTCGATGCCAGGACGCCCAAGTGCCTTGCGCTTCTCAGCCTCATTATAGGCTTGCACACATCTGTCAGCCAGAGTCTTCATGCGCTCACGTGAACCCTGAGCTTCTGCACGCTTCTTCACAAAGGCTTCCTTGAGCTCGTGCATCATTGTCTTGAAGTTCTTCACTTCTTGCACGCTGAGCTTGGCCATATGCTTCTTGAACTGAGCCTTTTCATAGTCAATCTTCTGCTTCAGTTCAACAATGCGCTGGGCAATAGCAAGTTCTGAAGCAATGGCGCCTTGGAAGGCGACACTGAGGCCAATGGGTAGCTGCAGATCTTCAAAGCTGATGTTTGGCGTGTCAAACCACTCGTAAATGAAGTTGTGGATGATGGTGACATCAAAGAGAGGCAGATCATTGAAGATTTCTGCTTCTTCTTTGCTCTTGATGAGTTGCTCAAGAGCATCATCTGCAAGATCTTCATCACTTGACAGATCAATGTCGTCGTTGCGCAGAATGGCAGCAGCTGTTAGCTCTTTGCCAGTGTGAGACAGAGGCATCTTGGCCTTCTGGGGCTTGGAGATGTGTGATAAGTCTTCAGACTGCACACTGTCTTTAGGAGGTGCAGTTGCCAATGGCTTCGCCCTTGAGATTTTTGGTGAAGGGGCCGGCTTTGAAGCTTTTGGCTTCTTCAACTTCTTTGGCTTTGGCACTGCAGGTGCGTCATCAGACTCACTGTCAGCTGTAGGCTCATTCACTGCAGTCCCTTGAACCAAGATGTAGGTGATGAGGCCTTCAAGGTTAGCGAAAGGACCGATGACATTGGGTTCTGCATGTCGTGTGCCATCTGCCCTTGGAGATGAGGGACCAGGGTTGAAGTCTAACCCAAAAGTCTTCTTGTTCTGCTTCGCTGAGTTCTGAGCAAACTGGAAGTTGCGCTTGAACAGATTGTCGTCACGACACCATAGCAGTGACGACGAGTGTGCATCAACAGGTTGTGGTCCACGGACCATGCATGGATAGAAGCCTTGAGCAATGGCTTCATCTCTGGACCTGGGTAGAAGATTCTTGAATAGGATGTCTCCCCACGGTCTCTTGATGGCGTTTTTCTCAGCATACTCCTGGGTCACAAATCTGTATTTGAACCATTGTTCTACCCAATATCTTCGAATCCATTGGATTCGGGTCTTGCGCTGACTGTAATCCTCTTCAGGATCTGTCTTGTACATTTCTGAGAGTTCATCTGGCAGATCTCTGGAGGTCTCACCACGACGCTTTCTGCCACCCTTCCTTGCTGCTTTCTCTGAAGCCATAAACTTTAACTTGAAAGGCTTCAAGACGTTCAAAGGCTTCAAAGGTTTTCGTTTTCTGGACCAACAGGAATTGGCTTCGGGAGAATCTATGTGATGATGTAAGAATTCTGCAAATGAATGCAGACTATGAGAACCAAAGGATTCTCCCAAGGACATGTACCTGTGACAGCATTAAGGTGTGAGGGAAGGGGATGAGGTCATATGCATTCTCAGAAGATTTTGAAGATAAATCTGTTTAGAAGACATTGACCTCATCGTGCGAAGACATTCACTCATAGATAAGAAGTTGGTTCCAGATTTGTACGAATCCACAGATCAGTACAAGTGAGGAATCTAACTACTTTGTGAAGCACAAGTGAATATACTAGGCATGTATGAGATGCAGTATGAGAGAGATCTAGCTTGTGTGAACAGAAACTGCTTGTGGTAGAAAGTGACAGATCAATAGGATCAACGGTGCTGTAAAAAGGGAGTTTTATTTACCACACTGAGAACTGCTAGACGGAGTGGGAGATGAGGCCGAGCAGTTCACTCTTCCGTGCCCTAACTTGGCGACGGAGGACACCTACGGCGACGCCGGAGAGGACGATGTCCGCGGTCAGCGTGAAGACGGCGTCGGAGAGGTTGCGGCAGCGAAGCGCTTCGTCGCCGGCGTCGTCGAGAGCTAGCGGTGGCGCTAGGGTTCGTGCGAGGGTGGAAGAAGAGATAGTGACCGCTGTGAGTGTGTATTTATAGGCACAGGGGTGGCACTGTGCTATTACACAGGTGCCCCTGGCGATTCGCATCTGAGGAACACGTGGCCATTATGCGGAATTTTGGGGTTTGTTCCACGTCCCACGCACGCTTGGATTGTCGGGCGGTCGTTCCTACTTCTCCGGATTTCATGTGGAGGAATGAGCATTGAAAACGGACTTAATGGTTGTCTCTGTATCTTCTGCTGACAAGGACGCAGAGAAGACATTCGACAGTTTCAATAGAATGCATATGACTTGGAGAGATAGAGATTGAGATAGAAAGCATAGAGAGGTTAGGGTCCGATCACATTCACTTAGTTCAAAAGATTCAACACGAAGACATAGCTATAAGTGAATGTTGTAGAGGACAGAACACTAGTATATATATATATATATATATATATATATATATATATATATATATATATATATATATATATATATATATA
>NC_041380.1:308446150-308501167 GCF_002162155.2 Triticum dicoccoides | reverse complement strand
GATAATCATGAAAATATGTTGAGATCGAAGCCAAACCAAATGTGAAGACATTGCAAGGTAACGCCATGAGTGAAACACTTCAAAATAGAACGTTTGGTGGTGGCGTTACCCACCGTATAGGAAGTATTAGACCCAGACACGGCGCACAATTATCGTGGCGCTCCGAAGTCAAATTCCACATTAATGTATTCACACTTAGAATGTATGTCTTCATTGATTGAAGATATACTTTACTTTGTGTGTTGCACATCTAAGTCATCAATATGAATAAGGGTTAGGATGTGTGCCTGATCATAGGACATTTGAGGATTCCAGGATATTTAGCTCACACCGTAACTTGCAAAACCTCTTCTCATCCAAGGGCTTGGTGAGGATATCTACCAATTGCTCTTTAGTGTTGACGTGTATGATATCAATGTCTTCCTTCACAACATGATCTCTGAGAAAGTGATGACGAATTTCAATGCGCTTTGTCTTTGAGTGCTGAACTGGGTTGTTGGCAATCTTGATGGCGCTTTCGTTGTCGCAGTAAAGTGGCACTTGCTTCAGATGAATGCCATAGTCCTTGAGTGTTTGCTTCATCCACAGAAGCTGAGCGCAGCAAGATCCAGCAGCAATGTATTCAGATTCAGCAGTGGAGAGAGATACACAGTTCTGCTTCTTTGAAGACCAACATACAAGTGATCGCCCCAGAAAGTGACATGTGCATGATGTAGACTTGCGATCAACTTTGTCACCAGCATAATCAGCATCGGAGAATCCAACCAGATCAAACTCTGAGCCCTTTGGATACCATAATCCTAGAGTTGGGGTGTGAGCCAAATATCGAAGAATTCGCTTCACAACTAAGTGATGCGACTCCTTTGGTGCCGCTTGAAATCGAGCACACATGCAAACACTAAGCATAATATCTGGCCTAGATGCACATAGATAAAGTAAAGAACCAATCATGGAGCGGTATACCTTTTGATCAAACTCTTTACCATTGTCGTCAGGACCCAGTTGATGTTTGGCTGGCATTGGTGTTGTGAAGCCTTTGCAGTCTTGCATACCGAACTTCTTCAGGCAATCTTTGAGATACTTCTCTTGAGATATGAAGATGCCATTGCATTGTTGTCGTATTTGAAGACCGAGGAAGAACTTTAGCTCTCCCATCATAGACATCTGATATTGCTCTTGCATCATATATCCAAACTCTTCACTGTACTTCTGATTGGTGCAGCCGAAGATAATGTCATCCACATATATTTGGCACACAAACAGTTCACCATCATATGTCTTCATGAAAAGAGTGGGGTCTAGGGAACCAGGTATGAAGCCTTTGCTCTTCAAGAAGTATTTGAGTGTGTCATACCAGGCCCGAGGGGCTTGTTTGAGGCCATACAGTGCCTTGTTGAGCTTGTATACCATGTCAGGATGTTTTGGATCTTCAAAGCCAGGCGGTTGTGCAACATACACTTCTTCTTCAATCTTGCCATTGAGAAAGGCACTCTTCACATCCATTTGATATAGACGTATGTTATGATGATTTGCATAGGCCAGCAGTATGCGTATGGCTTCAAGTCTAGCCACAGGAGCAAATGTTTCATCGAAGTCAATGCCTTCTACTTGAGTATATCCTTGAGCAACGAGACGAGCTTTGTTTCTAACAACTTGACCATGCTCATCTTGCTTGTTGCGGTATATCCATTTGGTGTCTATTATATTGTGCTTCCGTGGATTAGGACGCTTAACCAGTTCCCATACATTATTCAGCTCAAACTGTTGAAGCTCTTCTTGCATAGCTTGAATCCATTCAGGTTCCATGAAGGCTTCTTCAACTTTCTTGGGTTCTGCTATTGAGACGAATGCGAAGTGCCCACAAAAATTTGCTAGCTGAGTTGCCCTTGAACGAGTGAGTGGACCAGGTGCATTGATGCTATCAATTATTCTTTCAATCTGCACTTCATTGGCAACACGAGGATGTACTGGGCGAAGACTTTGCTCTTGCTGTTCATTGTCGTTGTTGGAAGGAATGTCTTCATGCTGAGCATTGTCTTCATGTTGATCAGGTGCTGAAATGATAAGTTCTTCTTTAGGATGAGCTTCAGAAGGTATAATTTCTCCAGTTCCCATTAGCTTGATTGATTCACTAGATGGAACTTCATCTAACACATTTGGCAGCTGCTCTCTTTGTGAACCATTGGTCTCATCGAACCGCACATCCACTGTTTCAACCACTTTGTAATGAAAGAGATTGAAGACTCTGTAGGAGTGCGAATCCTTTCCATATCCAAGCATAAAACCCTCATGTGCTTTTGGTGCAAATTTTGAGGTGTGATGTGGGTCCTTGATCCGGCACCTTGCGCCAAATACTCTGAAGTAACTGACATTTGGCTTCTTCCCAGTAAGGAGCTCATAAGATGTCTTGTTCAGTAGCTTGTGAAGATAAACACGATTGATTGTATGGCATGCAGTATCAATGGCTTTGGGCCAGAATTTTCTTGGGGTCTTGTATTCATCTAGCATCGTTCTGGCCATCTCAATTAGTGTTCTGTTCTTGCGTTCGATGACTCCATTCTGCTGTGGCATGTACGGGCCTGAGAATTCATGTGTGATGCCCAAGGTATCAAGATATGTATCAAGGCCAGTGTTCTTGAATTCAGTGCCATTGTCACTTCTGATGTGCTTTATCTTGGCGCCAAAATTGTTCATAGCTCGATTGGCGAAGCGTCTGAAGACATCCTGCACTTCAGTCTTGTAAAGGATTATGTGCACCCAAGTATATCTAGAATAATCATCAACAATAACGAAGCCATAGAGGCAAGCAGTAGTAGTTAGAGTTGAGTAATGAGTGGGACCGAAAAGATCCATGTGAAGCAGTTCGAAGGGTCGAGTAGTGGTCATGATTGTCTTCGAGGGATGTTTGGCCCTCGTCATCTTCCCTGCGTCACAGGTACCACATAAGTGGTCTTTCTTGAACTTGACGCCCTCGATGCCTATGACATGCTTCTTCTTAGCAAGGGTGTGAAGGTTCCTCATGCCAGCATGTCCAAGCCTCCGATGCCAGAGCCAGCATTCTGAAGCCTTTGCTAGAAGACATACTGCAAGCTGTGGCCCTGCTGAGAAATCTACCACGTACAAATCATCTTTTCGATACCCTTCAAACACTAGAGACTTGTCAGATTCCATTAGTACAAGGCAACGATATTTTCCAAACATTACGATCATGTTCAAATCGCAAAGCATTGAGACAGACATTAAGTTGAAGCCAAGGGATTCAACAAGCATGACTTTATCCCTATGTTGATCCCTTGAGATTGCAACTCTACCTAGACCCAATACCTTACTTTTACCAGTGTCAGCAAATGTGATGTGGCTCTTGTCGGATGGACGTAAGGTTGAGTCCATAAGAAGACTTCTTTTGCCAGTCATGTGATTTGTACACCCACTGTCAATAATCCATTTTGAAGACGCTAGTGTCGTACCCTACAATGCAGTTAGGGGGATAGGCTTCACCAAGAGCATTGTGAAGCAAAAACATTTGACGAACCAGTGGGTTATGAAAGCTTAGATCCAGGTTAGGACTAATAGGGAGAGTAGCAAGCGATTCAGGTACGAAGTACATAGTAAGACCATTTGGGCATTTGATCTTGCGCCCTACAAGATGTTTAAGGTCCCCAGCAATAGCGTCAGACGATTTTGGTTTTCTGCTGGAGACCTTTCCCTGCAAAAGAGAGTTAAGCTTTCTTAGCCACCCACATCTTCAAGGGTGGCTTAGAAGCAATTAGTCTAAGTGCAGCAGCTGAGAATTTTGGCTTTGAAGCCCTAGCAAACAGTCTTGCAGGCGGACAATAGTACTCATAAGAATAAGCAGAATAGTTCTTGGTCTTATGAACATGGCGGTTTGATGAACCACTCTCATATTCATATGCCTGAGTGTGGTTTCCCTGTAAAACGTTTGCGTTAGTGCGACTCAGGTGAGTCCTCTGTCTGTATGAAGCCTTCGGACCGTATGAAGCCTTTGGTCTGAGGTTTGTCTTCTTCATGTGAGGTGTCATGATGACATTCACAGGAAGACTCTCCAGACACCTTTTCGGAACCTAGATCTTCTTCATAGGCGGTCCATTCCTGCAGTTAGTACCAATGTACCTGGCAAATACTTCACCATTATGATTCTTAAATAGTATATAGTTTGCATCAAAGGATTCATCAATGATAATGGGGTTAGCACAAGTGAAGCCAGATAGATTGGATGGATCTGCTGAAGGTTCCTTTGCAGCAACCCACATGGTTTTGGGGTACTGCTCAGGTTTCCAGTAAGAGCCATCTGCATTCATTTTCCTTACGAACCCTACACCCTCTTTCCTAGGGTTTCGGTTCAGAATCTGCTTTTTCAGGACATCACATAGCGTCTGATGCCCTTTAAGACTTTTGTACATCCCTGTTTCAAGCAATGTCTTCAACCTAGCATTCTCATCAACAATAGCGGTGGTATCCTCAGCAGAGGGGTTAGTTACCACATCAACAGTTGAAGATATTGCAACAACAGTAGCAGTAGAACATTCAGCAACAGAAATAGCATTATCACGCTCAATGCATTTAAGACATGGTGGTTCAAATCCTTCCTGAGCGGGACTGATCTGTTTGGCGCGAAGTGACTCGTTTTCCGTTTGAAGATCTTCATGAACCGCTCTCAATTTCTCAAGATCTTGCTTCCTTTGAAGATAATCATAGGAAAGCTTTTCATGAGTTGTTGAGAGAGTTTCATGACGACTTTCAAGTTCCTGATACTTAACGTGAAGATTTTTTATGTCTTCAATTAAGGATTCAGATCGAGTCATTTCAGCACCTAACAGATCATCGCTTCTGTCTAACAATTTTTGAATATGTTCCATAGCTTTTTGTTGTTCAGTTGCAATTTTAGCAAGTGTTTTGTAGCTAGGTTTTGAACCACAATCAGAGTCATCATCACTAGATGTTTGATAGTGAGTAGTGCGTGTGTTTACCTTGGCACCGCGTGCCATGAAGCAGTAGGTAGAAGTGGAGTAGTCCTTGTCATTTGCATCAGTGTCGGTGATGAAGTCATTGTCTTCAGTGTTGAAGATGGACTTGGCAACGTATGCTGTAGCCAGACTTGCGACGCCTGAGTCGGATTCCTCCTCAGACTCCACCTCAGCCTCCTCAGAAGCAGACTCCTCCTCTGAATCCATTTCCTTGCCAACAAAGCACGTGCCTTGCCAGATGAGCTCTTCTTGTGTGATGAAGACTTTGAGGAAGACTTGGAAGAAGACTTTGAGTATTTCTTCTTCTTCTTGTCGTCAGAGTCATATTCCTTGCTCTTCTTCTTCTTTTTGTTCTCATTGTCCCACTGTGGACACTCAGAGATGAAGTGGCCAAGTTTCTTGCACTTGTGACATGTTTTCTTCTTGTAGTCATGAGCAGGAGCTTCATCATTCCTTGAACTTGATTGGGAAGACTTTCTGAAGCCTTTCTTCTTGGTGATTTTTTGGAACTTCTTGACAAGCATAGCAAGTTCCCTTCCAATGTCTTCAGGATCATCAGAACTGCTGTCAGATTCTTCTTCAGATGAGGAGACAGCTTTTGCCTTCAAGGCACGAGTTCGCCCATAGTTTGGACCGTAGATATCTCTTTTCTCCGAAAGCTAAAACTCATGTGTGTTGAGCCTCTCAAGTATGTCAGACGGATCGAGTGTCTTGAAATCAGGACGTTCTTGAATCATCAGGGCCAGGATGTCAAACGAACTATCAAGTGATCTCAGAAGCGTCTTGACGACATCGTGTTTGGTAATCTCAGTGGCGCCGAGGGCTTGAAGCTCATTTGTGATGTCAGTGAGTCGGTCAAATGCGTGCTGGACATTCTCATTGTCATTTCGCTTGAAGCGATTGAAGAGGTTGCGAAGGACACTGATTCTCTGATCTCTCTGGGTTGAGATGCCTTCATTGACCTTGGAGAGCCAGTCCCAGACCAGCTTGGATGTCTTCAAAGCACTCAGACGGCCATACTGTCCTTTGGTCAGATGACCACAGATGATATTCTTGGCAGTAGAGTCCAGTTGAACGAATTTCTTGACATCAGCAGCAGTGACACCTTCTCCAGCCTTGGGAACGTCGTTCTCGACAACATACCATAGGTCGACGTCAATGGCTTCAAGATGCATGCGCGTCTTATTCTTCCAGTAGGGATATTCAGTTCCATCGAAGACGGGGCACGCAGCGGAGACTTTAATTATCCCTGCAGTCGACATAGCTAAAACTCCAGGTGGTTAAACCGAATCACACAGAACAAGGGAGCACCATGCTCTGATACCAATTGAAAGTGTGTTATATCGACTAGAGGGGGGTGAATAGGTGATTTTTATGAAAGTCTTCAGAACATGGGAGTTTTGAAGACAAACGATAAAATTGAACCTATTACCATGCAGCGGAAGGTAGACTACACTAGGCAAACCATAGTCAAGTATTCAATGAAGTGAAAGCACAAAGACTAATAGCAGCTAGGTAGTAAGGATCAGGTAGGAAGATATTGTGAAGCCAAACAGAACACGTAGTCACTCAGTGAAGACAAATGATAGAGCAAACATATAGTGACTTCACAAGGAGTAACAGTAAGTAAAGTGAAGTGAAGATGAAACCAGTGACTCGTTGAAGACAATGATTTGTTGAACCAGTTCCAGTTGTTGTGACAACTGTACGTCTGGTTGGAGCGGCTAGGTATTTAAACCTTAGGACACACAGTCCCGGACACCCAGTCCTGAACACGCGGCTCAGGACACCTAGTCCTCACCGTATTCTCCTTGAGCTAAGGTCACATAGACCTCGCCCAATCACTCTGGTAAGTCTTCAAGGTAGACTCCCAAACCTTCACATACTTCGTTCACTGGCAATCCACAATGTCTCTTGGATGCTCAGAACGCGACGCCTAACCGGCTGGAGGATGCACAGTCCCCAAGTGTAATAAGTCTTCAGATCACACAGACAAGAAGACTTAAGTGATGCCCAATTCTCTCTGGCTCTGGTGGTTAGGGCTTTTATCCTTGCAAGGAATTCTCTCTCAAAGGCTTCGAGGTGGGTTGCGCTCAAACGACAAAAGTCGTGCTTTCAATCTGAGCAGCCAGCCGTTTATGGTTGTAGGGGGTGGGCTATTTATAGCCACTTGGCAACCCGACCTGATTTGTCTGAAATGACCCTGGGTCACTAAGGAACTGACACGTGTTCCAACGGTCAGATTTCAAACTCACACGGAAACTTTACTTGGGCTACAAGCAAAGCTGACTTGTCCGACTCTGGACAATATTCGCTCTCATAGTCTTCACTCGAAGACATAGGTTTTTGGTTTAGGCATCACTTCAGTCATCCTGACTGGTTCTCTAGGACCCCACTTAACAGTACGGTGGTTCCTATGACTCAACACAAAAGAAAAAGAACTACGAAAGATCTAAGTCTTCGAGCTCCATAGGCTTCATATAGTGTCTTCTCTTGTCATAGTCTTCAATGTGAATATCTTCATATACCACCTTTGACTTCAATGTCTTCATACAGTTTTTGGGGTCATCTCTGGTAGTAAAACCGAATCAATGAGGGACTTCTACCTGTGTTATCCTGCAATTCTCACAAACACATTAGTCCCTCAACTAGGTTTGTCGTCAATACTCCAAAACCAACTAGGGATGGCACTAGATGCACTTACAGGATCACACGCATCAGCATGCATGATTTCCAACAAGTCACTTGCCCGTTTCATTGTACCTGAAAACGGGTCTTAGTCATCCTGCCCATGAGGCATGGCTCGCATGTGTCAAGCGATTCAAAATCAAGTGACTCCAAACATCCATCGACATGGAGTTTCTTCATGCATCTTACGCCAATATGACCTAAGTGGCAGTGCCACAAGAAAGTGGTACTATCATTATTAACTCTACATCTTTTGGCGTGAACATGTGTATTACCATGACCGAGATTCAATGAACCATTCACATAGGGTGCATGACTATGAAAGGTATTATTCATGTAAACAGAATAACCAGTATTCTCTAACTTAAATGAATAACCGTATTGCAATGAACATGATCTAATCATATTCATGCTCAACATAGACACCTGATAACATTTATCTAGGTTCAATATTAACCCCGAAAGCAGATGGAGCGTGCGATGGTGATCTCATCAACTTTGGAAACACTTCCAACACACATCGTCACCTCGCCCTTAGCCAGTCTCCGTTTAGTCCGTAGCTTTAGCTTCAAGTCACCAATAATAGTAACTGAACCGGTATCCAATACCCAGGTGCTACCAGGAGTACTAGCGAGGTACACATTAATAACACGTATATACTTTGTTGAAGTTGCTAGCCTTCTTATCTACCATGCATTTGGGGTAATTCCGCTACCAGTGATCATTCCCCTTACAACAGAAGCACTTAGTCTCGAGTTTGGGTTCAACCTTAGGTTCCTTCACTGGAGCGGCAACTGGTTTGCCATCCATGAAGTTTCCCTTCTAGCCCTTGCCCTTCTTGAAACCAGTGGTCTTGTTAAACCATCAACACTTGATGCTCCTTCTTGATTTCTACCTTTTGCGGTCTTAAGCACCGCGAACAGGTCCGGGATCAACTCCATCCCTTGCATGTCATAGTTCACCACGAAGATCTAGTAGCTAAGTGATAGTGTCTAGAGAACTCTATCAATCACTATCTTATCTGGAAGTTTAACTCCCACTTGATTTAAGTGATTGTAGCACCCAGACATTCCGAGCACATGCTCACTAGCTGAGCTATTCTCCTCCATCTTGTTGGCAAAAGAACTTGTTAGAGGTCTCACACCTCTCAACACGGGCATGATCCTGAAATCCCAATTTCAGCTCTTGGAACATGTCATATGTTCTATGGCGTTCAAAACGTCATTGGAATCCTGATTCTAAGCCATAAAGTATGGTGCACTAAACTATCAAGTAGTCATCAGGATGTGTCCTGTCAGGTGTTCACAACATCCACAGACGACATTGTATGGGTTTGCACATCGAGCGGTGCATCAAAGACGTAAGCCTTCTGTGTAGCAGTGAGGACACTCCTCGGACTATGGACCTAGTCCGCATCATTGCTTACAATATCTTTCAACTTAATATTTCTCTAGGAACATATTGAAACAGGGAGCTACAACGTGAGCTATTTATCTACAACATATTTGCGAAGACAATTTAGACTATGTTCAGGATAATTAAGTTCATCTTATGAACTCCCACTCAGATAGACATCCCTCTAGTCATCTAAGTGATTACATGATCCGAGTCAACTAGGTCGTGTCCGATCATCACGTGAGACAGACTAGTCATCATCGGTGAACATCTTCATGTTGATCGTATCTACCATACGACTCATGCTCTACCTTTCGGTCTCTTGTGTTCCGAGGCCATGTCTGTACATGCTAGGCTCGTCAAGTCAACCTAAGTGTTTCGCGGGTGTAAATCTGTCTTACACCCATTGTATGTGAACGTTAGAATCTATCACACCCGATCATCACGTGGTGCTTCGAAACGACGAACTTTCGCAACGGTGCACAGTTAGGGGGAACACTTTCTTGAAATTTTAATGAGGGATCATCTTATTTACTACCGTCGTTCTAAGAAAATAAGATGCAAAAACATGATAAACATCACATGCAATCAAATAGTGACATGATATGGCCAATATCATTTTGCTCCTTTTGATCTCCATCTTCGGGGCTCCATGATCATCATTGTCACCGGCATGACACCATGATCTCCATCATCATGATCTCCATCATCGTGTCTTCTTGAAGTTGTCTCGTCATCTATTACTTCTACTACTATGGCTAACGCTTTTAGCAATAAAGTAAAGTAATTACATGACGTTTAAGTTGACACGCAGGTCATAAATAAATTAAGACAACTCCTATGGCTCCTGCCGGTTGTCATACTCATCGACATGCAAGTCGTGATTCCTATTACAAGAACATGATCAATCTCATACATCACATATATCATTCATCACATCCTTTTGGCCATATCACATCACAAGGCATATGCTGCAAAAACAAGTTAGACGTCCTCTAATTGTTGTTGCAAGTTTTTACGTGGCTGCTATAGGTTTCTAGCAAGAACGTTTCTTACCTACGCCAAAACCACAACGTGATATGCCAATTTCTATTTACCCTTCATAAGGACCCTTTTCATCGAATCCGATCCGACTAAAGTGGGAGAGACAGACACCCGCTAGCCACCTTATGCAACTAGTGCATGTCAGTCGGTGGAACCAGTTTCACGTAAGAGTACGTGTAAGGTCGGTCCGGGCCGCTTCATCCCACGATGCCACCGAATCAAGATAAGACTAGTAACGGCAAGTAAATTGACAATAACGACGCCCACAACTGCTTTGTGTTCTACTCGTGCATATGAACTACACATAGACCTAGCTCATGATGCCACTGTTGGGGATCATAGCAGAATTTTAAAATTTTCTACGCATCACCAAGATCAATCTATGGAGTCATCTAGCAACGAGAGAGAGGAGTGTGCATCTACATACCCTTGTAGATCGCTAAGCGGAAGCGTTCAAGTGAACGGGGTTGATGGAGTCGTACTCGTCGTGATTCAAATCATCGATGATCCTAGTGCCGAACGGACGGCACCTCCGTGTTCAACACACGTACAGCCCGGTGACATCTCATACGCCTTGATCCAGCAACGGGAGAAGGAGAGGTTGGGGAAGACTCCATCCAGCAGCAGCACGACAGCATGGTGGTGGTGGAGGAGTGCGGGACTCCAGCAGGGCTTCGCCAAGCACTACGAGAGACGAGGAGGGAAAGGGGTAGGGCTGCGCCAACAGGGAGAGCAAATCACATGTGTTGGGCAGCCCCAAACCTCAAGTATATATAGGGGAAGGGAAGGGGCTGCGCCCCCACCTAGGGTTCCCTCCCTAGGGGTGGCGGCAGCCCCCAGATCCCATCTGGGAGGCGGCCAAGGGGGAGAAAGAGGGGGCGCACCTAGGGTGGGCCTTAGGGCCCATCTGCGCCCAGGGTTTGCCCCCTCTCCTCTTGAGGACGCCTTGGGCCTTGGTGGGAGGCGCCCCAGCCCACATAGGGGCTGGTCCCTTCCCACTTATGTCCCACGCAAGCCTCCGGGGCTGGTGGCCCCTCCCGGTGGACCCCCGGACCCCTCCGGTGGTCCCGGTACACTACCGGTGATGCCCGAAACACTTCCGGTGGCCAAAACCATACTTCCTATATATCAATCTTTACCTCCGGACCATTCCGGAACTCCTTGTGATGTCCGGGATCTCATCCGGGACTCCGAACAACATTCGGTAACCGCGTACATACTTTCCCTATAACCCTAGCGTCATCGAACCTTAAGTGTGTAGACCCTATGGGTTCGGGAGTCATGCAGACATGGCCGAGAAAACTCTCCGGCCAATAACCAACAACGGGATCTGGATACCCATGTTGGCTCCCACATGCTCCACGATGATATCATCAGATGAACCACGATGTCAAGGATTCAGTCAATCCCGTATACAATTCCCTTTGTCTATCGGTACGATACTTGCCCGAGATTCGATCGTCGGTATCCCGATACCTTGTTCAATCTCGTTACCGGAAAGTCTCTTTACTCGTTTCGTAACACATCATCCCGTGATCAACTCCTTGGTCACATTGTGCACATTATGATGATGTCCTACCGAGTGGGCCCAGAGATACCTCTCCGTTTACACGGAGTGACAAATCCCAGTCTCGATTCGTGCCAACCCAACAGACACTTTCGGAGATACCTGTAGTGTACCTTTATAGCCACCCAGTTACGTTGTGACGTTTCGCACACTCAAAGCACTCCTACGGTATCTGGGAGTTGCACAATCTCATGGTCTAAGGAAATGATACTTGACATTAGAAAAGCTTTAGCATACGAACTACACGATCTTTGTGCTAGGCTCAGGATTGGGTCTTGTCCATCACATCATTCTCCTAATGATGTGATCCCGTTATCAACGACATCCAATGTCCATGGTCAGGAAACCATAACCATCTATTTATCAACGAGCTAGTCAACTAGAGGCTTACTAGGGACATGGTGTTGTCTATGTATCCACACATGTATCTGAGTTTCCTATCAATACAATTATAGCATGGACAATAAACGATTATCATGAACAATGAAATATAATAACTAATTTATTATTGCCTCTAGGGCATATTTCCAACAACAATGATCACTTCCCAGTCCACGTCTACTTAGCGAAGCAACATAATGTAAAACAATGGCGACAATGTTATATGGTTCAAACCTACCTCAATGAACTACTGGGTGAAAAGCATAGTCATACGGCATTAATTCCTACCATGTAGTCCTACTGCAAAGAACTAAGTGCATAATAAAAACATAGGTAATGGAAACATGATCAAGATGCAACTTGCCTTGGTACTACTGGTTGAACTCTAAAGACTGATAATATTCTGCTTCGCACTCCGGGCAATCTATCACAAAGAAGGTAAATAAACATAAGCAAACATTCCAGAGAACCAAAAGAACATGCAGAACAAAAAGTCTCGGAAAAACCAAATGAACATACAACACACTAAGCTACCACAAAAATATTGTAAGTGCAAAACAACATAGGCCTATGGTTCAAAAAGTGATGTGAGCTATACTACATACTAATAAAAATACTCAAGGGCAGATTCTAGTGTGTGAAAATTACTGTGACAAAGGTCTAGGTGATAGGGTTTGGCTACGGTGATAGAATGCAAAAAGAAACAACTTAATCGGAGCTTCGGTTTGGGAGATATGGCCATTTGAAGTTTGAATTCGAATATGAATATCAAATTTGAATCCACCAGAAGTTTGCAAAAAGGATACCACTGGATAGATCTAAACATGACGAAGAAATTGCCGTTGGTTTCATCGAGTTTGGATCTACGGTTTAAAAGTTATGGCTAATCTAAGATCAGGGACTAATCTGTGATAGAAGGGACTAGACAGTGAAGAAAAACTATCGCAAACAGGTCCCTGGTGTGTGGCAAATTCCTACTGGCCGAAAGGTGTTCGCCGCGTATGAGGGAGTCCTAGATTAGGGGGTCTCCGGACAGCCGGACTATATCCTTTGGCCGGACTGTTGGACTATGAAGATACTAGATTGAAGACTTCGTCTCGTGTCCGGATGGGACTTTACTTGGCGTAGAAGGCAAGCTAGGCAATACGGATATGTATATCTCCTCCTTTGTAACCGACCTTGTGTAACCCTAGCCCCCTCCGTTGTCTATATAAACCGGAGGGTTTTAGTCCGTAGGACAACAACAATCATACCATAGGCTAGCTTCTAGGGTTTAGCCTCTTCGATCTCGTGGTAGATCAACTCTTGTAATACTCATATCATCAAGAACAATCAAGCAGGACGTAGGGTTTTACCTCCATCAAGAGGGCCCGAACCTGGGTAAACATCGTGTCCCCTGCCTCCTGTTACCATCCGCCCTAGACGCACAGTTCGGGACCCCCTACCCGAGATCCACCGGTTTTGAAACCGACATTGGTGCTTTCATTGAGAGTTCCACTGTGCCGTCACCGTAAGGAAGCATGCCTCGTCTCGTTGTTAAAAACAACATTACCGTCGGGGGAGCCCTGGCTGTCGGCCAAACTCTTCGGCTAGGCAGTTTCATCATGACCGCCCGTTCGGCTGCTGCATCGACGATGACTTCTCGGGTCATCGAAAACAGCCTCCACGTCGGCTTGGAATTTGCCGAGTAGATGGATCCAATGGAGCTCTCATCCCTAAACGAGCTCTTGGATCGCATCGCTGCCTTGGGAGTCGCTACGGACTATGATCGGATTGGGCTTAAACCCGATCAAAGGGAGATTAACTCTCCACCGGTCACCCATCATATTGCGGTGGTGGAGGAACAATGCGGCGATTCTTCCTCTATCTAGAGGACTAACTATGTCCGGATTCTTGAGCTCTCCGAGCCGGATACCCATTTACGGGAGGACATCACCCAAGCCCTGAACCTAGAGTCAGGCAGCGGGCCAGACTTATCGGGCAACATCCCAAAACCCGAACTTCCAAGATTGGAAACTCCTCGGCCCCTGGGTCTCAGATCGGGTAATGGTTCGGACTCAAAGCCACCCACCCACCCAAGCATAAACAATCTTTCCCACATCAGGCCAGCGCCCCAGGAAATAGTACATCATTATTGGGCCAGATTCCTCCTTGTGATGAACAAGGTTAAGGACTGTCGCGAGGAAGACGCAGTCTCATTTTTCTGCAATAATTGAACGGACAAGGGAATCCTTAACGCCATAAGTCGCCATGACATATCACGCTTCGCCGACTTGGCGTCCATAGTACGAAAGTACTGTGCGATGGAAAGCGCCTGGAAAACCGAAACGAAATTTTGGGATAATCCGGCTCCAAATATACACCCAGTCCGAAGTAAAAGGGTGCACTATCATAAGACATCCGAGTTAATTACAAAGAAGCAAAGACCCTCTATAGGGCGTGGAACCGTATTGGAGGGATGGCTCAACGGACCTTGCAAAAATTCATAGTACAGCGGATACCATACCAACACACAGCCTTAGAGCATGTTGGCTACTCCGGCAGGTGGCCAAAAGTGGTGAGGATCTTCTCATCCCAGATGCCACAGAGCACCATCCCGGGGATAACAATACAGTATTAACAGTCTTTGAAACCTTCGCATCAAATAATAGGCGCAAGCGAACACTCCGCAGCCTTGCCGAAATCTGCCACGTGGCAGCAATAAATCCATGGAGTGGCACGGGTATTACCTTCAATGCCAATGACGAACCTAAATTCCGAACAGCCCGAGCACCAGCTGCACTGGTCCTCAGTCCAATTGTGGACGGCTTTCGACTCACCAAAGTACTCATGGACGGCGGTAGTGGACTAAACCTCATCTATGAGGAAACTCTTCAAAAAATGGAAATAGACTGGAACTGCATTGAGCAAAGCAGCACAACCTTCAGAGGAATCATCCCCAGTCGGGAAGCACGCTGTGCTGGGAAAATCACACTAGATGTGGTATTCGACACGCCGGAGAACTATAGGTCCGAAGAAATTACATTCCAAGTGGCCCCGTTTAGTAGCGGATACCACGCCCTTTTAGGGTGGAGGCGTTCACGATCTTCCAAGCTATACCCCATTACGGGTACATGAAGCTCAAAATGCCCGGGCCCAATGGAATCATCACTCTCGCTAGTGATCCAGACATAGCACTCCGCGCCGAAAACAAAACAGCCGCATTGGCCCTCGAGGCATTATCCGAAGCCCTTGCGGCCGAGGAATTAACTGTGTTGCGCTCCATAGTGGACAAGGACGACGTGATACTTGACAAGGGATCCAAGTCCGCCTCTTTTAAACCAGCAGATGAAATAGTCAAATTCCAAGTCCACCCAACGGACCCTACAAAAACAGCCTCCATCGGGGCACAGTTAAAACCCACCGTGGATGCCTCACTACGAGAATTCCTGCGCGAGAATTGGGACATATTCGCCCGGCACCCCTCAGACATGCCAGGAATCCCACGCAGGCTGGCCGAACACAGCCTCAATATTCTAAAGGGATTCAAGCCGGTCAAGCAGACTCTTCGGTGTTTCTCTGAACCTAAGAGACAAGCTATGGGAGAGGAACTAGCCAAGTTATTGGAGCCAGATTCATTAGAGAAATAAAACACCCGGGCTGGCTAGCAAACATGGTGATGGTACCAAAGAAGGACAAATCCTGGCGCCTATGTGTTGATTTCAAGGACCTCAACAAGGCTTGCCCAAAGGATCCCTTCCCCGTCCCCCGCATTGATCAAATTATCGATGCTACTGCAGGACACGACTCATTGTGTTTCCTCGACGCATACTCCGGCTACCACCAAATCAAGATGGCGGAGTCCGACCAAGCCGCAACGGCATTTGTCACACCATACGGCCCCTTCTGTATCAACACAATGCCTTTTGGGCTCAAAAACACCGGCGCAACATATCAGCGCATGATTCAGGCATGTCTAGAGAAACAGATCGTCAAAACAGTAGAGGCATACATAGATGATGTGGTCATCAAAACCAAACACGTTGACTCTCTAATAAACGACTTGAGGCTCACATTCGACAACCTCCGAACATACGACATCAAGCTCAATCCGGAAAAATGTGTTTTCGGTGTACCAACCGGAAAGCTCCTGGGTTTCATTGTCTCCAGTAGAGGAATTGAAGAAAATCTAGCCAAAATACAAGATCTGTCACAGTTGGCTATACCAACGGACCTCAAACAAATCCAGAAATTAACCGGATGTGTGGCGGCTTTAAGCCGCTTTATCTCCCGCTTAGGAGAAAAGGAATTACCCCTTTATCACCTCCTTCGGCGCACCGAACACTTCGAGTGGACGGACGCTGCCACTGCTGGATTGGAAGAAATAAAAGCCATACTGGTAACCAACCCAATCCTGGCCGCGCCAAACATCGGTGAACCAATGCTGTTATACATTGCGGCAACTCATCAGGTTGTAAGCGCAGTGCTCGTCATCGAACGAGAAATGGACGGACATAAATCCCCCCTTCAAAAGCCGGTATATTATGTATCCACTGTCCTCACTCCATGCAAATCACGGTACCCACATTATCAAAAGATAGCCTATGCGGTATTCATGGCATCCCGGAAGCTGCGACACTACTTTCAAGAGTGTTCAGTTACAGTAGCCTCGGAAGTGCCACTTAATGATATTATAAACAACCGTGATGCCACGGGCCGGATTGCCAAATGGGCTATTGAGCTCCTCCCATTCACATAACATACAAACCCCAGCGAGCCATTAAATCGCAAGTATTGGCCGACTTTGTCGCCGAATGGACGAAAGACGAACTCCCTAAAGAGTACGGCACATACTCCAATTGGATCATGCACTTCGACGGCTCCAAAATGCTAGCTGGTCTAGGGGCTGGCGTCGTCCTAACGTCCCCAACTGGAGATACAGTGCAATACGTACTACAAATACTGTATACAGACTCCAACAACGCAGCCGAATACGAAGCCCTGTTACATGGTCTTCGGATGGCAATCTCCATGGGCATTCAACGCCTGGAGGTGCGTGGGGATTTGAACCTCGCAATATCCCAAATAAATGGAGACTTCGATGCCAAGGATCCGAAGATGGCGGCCTATCACAACGCCGTCCTAAAGATGTCAGCTCAGTTCGAGGGGCTCGAATTTCACCATGTGGCTCAGGAAGACAATCAAGCGGCGGATATCCTTGCCCGCATCGGCGCAAAACGCGATGCGGTCCCCCAACATCTTTTTGGAGAGGTTGTTTAAGCCATCCGTGGTATGGGAAGGGGACACCGGTAACAATAGTCCGGACCCGGCCAAAATGCCCGATACCGAACACTCTGACATAATCGGAGGCTCTGCCACTGAAATAACACCTTCAGCCCATGTAATAATGGCCATGATCGCCCCGTGGACAGAACCATTCCTGGCCTACCTAACTAGGCAGGAACTTCCCGAGGACCAAAATGAGGCACGCAGCATAGTGCAGCGATCTAAAGCCTACAGGGTCCATGAGGGAGAGCTGTATAAAAAAAGCACTACCGGAGTCCTTCAAAGGTGCATCTCCGAAGTGGAAGGGCAGAAGCTTTTGGCAGAAATTCACGTCGGACTCGGCGGCCACCACGCCGTAGCCCGGGCCCTTGTAAGCAAGGCCTTCCGTACAGGTTTTTATTGGCCGACGGCCCGGGTAGATGCACAGGACTTGGTCCAACGATGCGTCGGTTGCCAGCTTTTTGCAAACCAAAGCCACATGCCACCCACCGCCCTCCAAACAATCCCCATTACCTGGCCCTTCGCGGTTTGGGGGCTTGACATGGTTGGACCCCTAAAGGGGGAACCCATAAGAAAAAATACTTACTAGTCATGGTGGATAAATTCACCAAATGGATAGAAGCCAAACCTGTTAAAATGGCCGAATTCGGACCGGTGATAGACTTCATATCCGGGGTTGTCGTCCCCCACAACATCATCACTGACAACGGCACACACTTCACGGCCGACGAGGTAAAACTCTGGTGCAACAACATGGGCATTAAGCTCGATTATGCCTCTGTCTATCACCCACAAACTAACGACCAAGTTGAGCGAGCAAATGGTCTTATCATGAGCGGCGTCAAACCCAGATTAGTGCGGTCCTTAAAGGAGTCTAACACGCACTGGGTAGAGGAGCTCGACTCCGTACTCTGGGGGCTGCAAACCACGCCGAATCGTACTACCGGATACACACCCTTCTTTATGGTGTACGGAGCAGAGGCGGTTCTGCAGTGCGACATAATTCATGACTCACCTCGAGTGCGCATGTACGAAGAAAGAGAAGCCGAGCTCGATCAGCAGGACAGTATGGACACCTTGGAGGAGGAGCGCGACATGGCAAAAGCCCGTTCCGCATTCTATCAGCAATAGGCTCGTAGATACCAAAGCAGAGAAGTACTGGCCAAAACTTATAACGTTGGCGAGCTAGTTCTACGCCTGCCGGAGAAGAAAAAGACCAAGCTCGAGCCCAAATGGGAAGGTCCCTTCATTATTGACCAAGTTCGGACCAGTGGAGTGTACAGTCTGCGGGATGCATCGAATAATCGACTTGAGCCGAACCCATGGAACGCAGCCAGGCTCCGAAGATTCTACGCCTAGTGCCGGACTCTATGTGCGTCTCCTTCCTCTGTCCATTTTTTGCGTATACATTATCTATCTTTTTTCTCTTCCTTTCTTTTATTATTTCTCAAGGCCTTCAAGGGACAACTTGTGCCCTGTTTGCACACTATTGACGCGCTAACCGCGCTCATTATACCTGGGGGCTTCTTACATAGAAGCTTAATTATTCATCTGGGCTTCATGCCCCGCACATGTGTTATTCTTCCGCATGTACCTTTTCTTCGCCATTATATGCATCGATATGACTTAAGTTTTGGCAAAGCTGGGTTGCTTGGCTCTTGCATTTATGCCCTACGTTCCCGTTAATTCGGCTAGGGCATAAGGGGAACACATCTGCGATTGTTACTGCCGCGTCAGCCGGATGTGTATCTCAGACTAGGTGAAGCCGAAAGCTAGCGTTCTTAAGGGAATATTCGGTCGGTGAACAAAAGATGATTTTTATTTATTTTCCATATGTGCCCCCAGATGTTTTTTCCTGCATCTCCTCTCGCAGTCCGGACATGCACTTTAGGGCATGCATACCCAGGGAAAGGAACCCTTAAAGGAACTATTCTCCCTGGAAGATGTTTCTTACTACCCATGTAATATAGCATAACTAGTTGGATACTTGTCTGTTCAAGCACTAATGATCCCTATTCCTGGTTTCCACGCATACCCCGGTTCTTATATAACTGAGCGGGTATTCGGATACACTCCGGACTATTGGGTCCCGAGGTTGAAGCAAAAAGGTCTGCCATCACAAATGATTTACAATCCGGCTAGAAGGCATTATACATGTCACTTTAATTACATAGTCATGTAGACTGACTAAATTCCTCTTGTATACCATCCAACAGGCTCTCTAGCCTACAATCCTGTTGGGAATACTTTGCGGCTAATTCTACTTGCCCATACACCAAGCTAACGGGGATCTCTTTCCCATCGGGCCCCACAGGTCCGACCTCGGCCATGTGGTTTGGGTCAGCCTTGGTATACCGCGTCTTCACCATGGCCCAGGCTTCCCTGGCACCTTGACGGCATGCTGATATCTTCCATAATCAGAAGCGCCGCCGTTCTCCCTTGAGCTTCTCCGCAAGCTCTCCAATGCCTTCTGGCAAGGAGATGGATGGCCACAAGGCCTGGGCAATACCTTCCATCACCAGTCGAACTTGTTCATGCAGTTGTGAGAGCTCGGGTAGAAGATCACCCGCAGACCCGGGCATCTCCTCCGCGGGACGACCCGTCAGGATACCTGAAGACATAACTCTGTTAGCCGGCTTCTCCACCGCACCCTTTTAAGGGTTAGTTCAAGCACTTACTAAAAATGTCGCGTCGAAGCCGCTTATTCTCCTTCTCGGAGTTCGCAAGCTGGGCTCGAACATCTTTCAGTTCCACGCTCAGCTTGGTATTGGCGTCTTGGAGATTGTTTTTCTCCCGCCTGACCTTAGTCAGCATGCATTTGCCAGCCTTTAGCTGTCGTATGACATGCTGGTCCTCCGGATTCTCTCCGGAGTCATCTGCAATATCTACTGTTAGATCTGCAGCCATGCCGCACACTATATGGTACTTGTCATTCTTTGAAACAAATGTTACCAGCTGGGGACTTTTCAGGTTCCTTCAATGCGGCAATGGCGGCCCGAAGTTGGGTCTTGCATTCCTCCAGCTCCTGTGACAGTCGAGTATTCTTCTCTGTAAGAACCTGCACAATAAATGATCCTTAAATCAGTTGTGCCAACTGTTTCAAGTCTCATGGGCTACTGATACATATAATCGTCAGATTTTCTTACCCGTACATCCATTACATACTGGTCCGTGGCTCTGGCTAGACCATTTTGAGCAGCACGGAGGTACGCGTCTCCAGAATTGAAGGCATCAAATGCCTCTGGTGAGAAGCAAGCGTCACGGAGTATGGCCTGGCGACGCCTATGATTCATGGCGCTCTCCAGTTCTGAATTTGTAGCGGACAGTCTATTCACATCCTCTGTAGGAGGAGTATCCGGCGTCCGCCCCATGTCGGCTTCCGCCTCTATGTCCGGCCCTGGAGCCCGACTGGTGGAAGCATGATCGGCAGCCTCTCTGGGCATATTCCGGCGAGCGTTTTTTCTATTAAAGAAACATGGACGTCATTACATTTTGAGAAAGACGACAACCACAGAGAGGGGTTTTTGTCATACCTTTGCGCCGGCGTCTCCGTCCTGACCGTCTTCCTTTTTGGCCTACCCGGCCTCGGTGCCTCTTGTTGGCGAGTTACTGCGGGTTCGGCACAGTGTCCCGAATGCCTTCCCTGTAAAACACCATATGTATATGGTAGGTGAAGTGTCTAAAAGGGGATCCTAGTCTTTGGAGTTGGAATTTTGGTTTTTCTTACATGCGACGCAGGGAGCAGTCTGGGATAGTCAGCCGTAATGGCCACCATGGCGTCATCACAGCTCAATTGATAGAACCGCCTGTCTATCAGCTCCACGAATATGTCCGGATCCTCTTCGAGTCCGGGACCGAGGGCCCGGTCAGGGTCCTCTGGTTGTGGAGATGGGCTGTTGACCTCCCTTACGGCTTTTCGCAGTTCCTGCCATAAAATGTCAAGGTGAGTACCTACGACAAAGAATGCGGGAAGAATGGGAGTAAGGAGATATAACTCACCCAGCTTGGAGGGTTGTACATGGAGAATCCATCCCGTGGCTTGATGCAGATGAACTCCTCTTCCTCTCCTTTGAACAACTCAGACGGAATTTTTGCTAAAGCAGCAGCGGTGTCCGGTCCCTTACGCCCGCAACAGGTGGCATCATCTTCCCCGTTAAAACACCACAGGAGGTGCCCTCAATATTGAAGTGGCTGCACTCCCCGCATTATGCATATTCACATAACCTCGATTACTGTCAATCCTGATTGAGCCAGCGCTTTAATCCGGTTCATCAGGTAAAGGACTTCTCCGTTGTCTTCCTCCTGCGGGCTCCGTGGGCGCCAGCTTCGGCGTTTCTTTAGAGGAGCATTGTTGAACTCAGGAAGACCCCGCCAAACAAGGTCCGGAAGGGGGACGTCCTCCATATAAAACCATTCCGAAGGACAGTCCTCGAATGTCTTCTTCGGTGTACCGGACAGGTATCCGGTTTCGGCGATGCACCATATTTTGGCTCCGCCTACTTGATAAAGTGACCCCTTCTGTGTGCGGGGGACGAGGCAAAATAACCTTTTCCACAGCTCGAAATGAGCCTCGCAGCCCAAGAATAACTCGCGGAGGGCAACGTAGCCGGCGATGTGTAATATGGAAGCAGGGGTGAAATTATGCAGTTGGAGGCCGTAAAACTCGAGGAGCCCGCGAAGGAACGGATGAATTGGAAATCTGAGTCCCCTTAATAAGTAAGGAACAAGGCATACCCGCTCCCCCGTAGAGGGGCTGGGGAAGCTCTCCGCTTGCTCGCCGCCGTTGTAGGTGGCGAGCCCTGCTCGGACGGGAACCATATACGCTGGAGGGAGAAATCCCTGAGTCTGCAGTTCGACTAATCGACTATGTGAGACAGAACACCTCTCCCAATCACCAGGATTAGGGCTACGGGGGCGAGAGGAGGACCTGCGGTGGTCGGCCATGTTGGAGTGGATTTTTCCGAAGCGCGCTCCGATGGATTCTCGCTGTGCGAGGATGGTATGGATTGGATCTAAGAATCCCCATCCCTTTAATAGACAATTTATTTATCTGGCTAGGGGGGCGAATGTAAAAACGCCCTGGCTCCTCGTATTCATTCGACGCGTGGAAGATAGCCCTTATTGGGCACGGAAGCCAAGAGGTCCAACATTTATGGGGCCGGACACTACTTAACAAACATTCAAAATTTGGAGAAGAACCCGCCTTGCAATGCCGAAGACAATACTGCGTGTCGGACTTGACGTCATTGAAGACTGGTCCAGGGGCTACAGAGGGAGTCCTGGATTAGGGGGTCTCCGGACAGCCGGACTATATCCTTAGGCCGGACTGTTGGACTATGAATATATAAGATTGAAGACTTCGTCTCGTGTCCGGATGGGACTTTACTTGGCATAGAAGGCAAGCTAGGGAATACAGATATGTATATCTCCTCCTTTGTAACCGACCTTGTGTAACCCTAGCCCCCTCCGGTGTCTATATAAACCGAAGGGTTGTAGTCCGTAGGACAATAACAATCATACCATAGGCTAGCTTCTAGGGTTCAGCCTCTTCGATCTCGTGGTAGATCAACTCTTGTAATACTCATATCATCAAGAACAATCAAGCAGGACGTAGGGTTTTACCTCCATCAAGAGGGCCCGAACCTGGGTAAACATCGTGTCCCCTGCCTCCTGTTACCATCCGCCCTAGACGCACAGTTCAGGACCCCCTACCCGAGATCCGCCGGTTTTGACACCGACAACGTAGCTTATACAGCGGACGGCCACAATCTAAGAAAAACAACGGCGACGGCTAACTTATACAGAAACCGATCAGTTTTTAGAATAAAAACCCGCGGTTTACCGTGTACCGGTTCAACTAAAAAAACAAACTAACTTAATCTAATCTGGGCCATCGGTGATCGATCTAAGGGGAGAGAGTGGGGCGGCGGCTTACAGCGGGTGGTGGTGGTGGTCGGCGACGATGAAGACGGCAATGCAGCGTCGGTGACGGAGGGGGCGGCGGCTGCGGTGGTCCTCGGTGACGGGGAAGAAGACGGGGAGGTGCGGCGCGTCGAGGGCATCACGAAGGTAGTGGCGGCATGCGTCAGCGACGTCTGGATGGGGCGGGGCGAAGACGGCGGCCTTCGGTGCTCCGGTGGCTCCGGCGTCGACGGTGCGGCGGCTCCGACGGGACCTAGGGGCAAAAATCATGTCAAAAGGATGCGCCTCGGCGGGCTAAGAAGATTTACAGAAAAGGGAGGGTCGGAGTGGTCTATGGGCGACGAAATGCTCGGCGGAGTGACGCGGCTCCGGCAAGATGCGGACAAAAACGGCGGCGGCTATGGGCGCCGTGGGAAGAAGCGGGATGGCGAGATCGACAGAGGGGAGCCCGAGGCATTTATAGGCGAGGGGGAGGGCGTGCGTGTGCCGCGGATAAGCATTATCCACGAGGGCCTCGCCCGGTGGTTGCGGGAGCACGACAACAAGCTCATCTGAGCGGGGCAAGTGGGATGTTCGGGGAGATGAGGTGGAGCGGGGGCCCACCAGTCAGTGGCGCGGCGGTAGCAAGCGAGAGAGGCCGCGGGCGGTCAACCGGGCGGGAGGCGTCAGGCACTGGCCTTGGGCCAAATGGTCAGCTGTGCCGGTCGGGGAGCCCCTGGGCCGAACTGGTTTCGGTCCAGGCGGGTGAGTGCTTGTGTTTTTTTAAACCGATGACTAAAGTGGCCCTGAATAGTTCAAACTAATTTGCAAAAACACCCCAATAATTTATAAAATAACTATACAATATTTAGAGCCTAATGAACATTAACGTCAGTACAGAAAATTTTGAATATATTTTCCTAATGCAATTAATGCACCTTTTGCAAATAAAATAAATACCAATAAACTCCAAAACTTCAAATAATATTCAAAATAAAATTTCCCACTCTTTTATATTTTGAGGAAGTCATCTTATCCCGTCTCATTTGTTTTTCTCTAGTGGAAAAATATTATTTGAATATTTAAAAAAACTCCAAAATGCAAAGAAATATGATATGCACTGAATGATTCTATTAACATCCAAATTTAATAAAAATTGGGATGTTACAAACCTACCCCCTTAAGATGAATCGCGTCCTCGAGATATGGGTTGGCCAGCAAAAAGGTGCGGATGGTCCTGCCTAAGATCTTCCTCTCGTTCCCAAGTGGCTTCCTCCTCAGTGTGGTGACTCCACTAAACCTTGCAGAACTTGATAATCTTGGCGCGAGTGATCCTCTCTGCAGTCTCAAGAATCTTAATAGGCTTCTCCTCATAAGTCAGATCATTCTCCAACTGAATTGCCTCCAGTGGCACTGTATCTCTCAAAGGAATGTCCGCCATCTCTGCATGACACTTCTTCAGCTGGGAAACATGAAACACATCATGAACTGCTGACAAAGCCTCTGGTATTTCCACCTGGTATGCAACCTCTCCTCTATGTTCCAGAACTCTTTATGGTCCCACAAATCATGGTGCTAACTTTCCTTTGACTCAAAATCTCTTAATACCTCGAAGTGGAGACACTCGAAGATATGCTCTATCTCCCACTTCATAGATCACTTCCTTGCATTTATCATCGGCATAACTTTTCTGCCTTGACTGAGCTATCTTAAGTCTGTCACGAATCAACTTGACCTTCTCCTCAGAATCCCTGATCAAATCAGGTCCAAGCAATTTGCGATCTCCAACTCCATTCCACATCAAAGGTGTCCTGCATTTCCTTCCATATAATGCCTCGAAAGTGGCCATCTGCAAACTGGCTTGGTAGCTGTTGTTGTACGAGAACTCTGCGTAGGGTAAGTTATCATCCCAACTAGACCCATAGTCTAGCGCACAAGCTCTCAACATGTCCTCCAGAATCTGATTGACTCTCTCTGTCTGCCCATCAGTCTGTGGATGGAAGGCTGTACTGAACTCTAGCCTGGTACCCAAAGTTTCGTGTAATTGCTTCCAAAACTTTGAGGTAAACTGTGTCCCTCTATCTGATACAATGCTCCTTAGAACTCCATGTAGGCATACGATCCTAGTCATATATATCTTTGCCAGCTTAGCACTTGTATAGGTGGTCTTCACTGGAATGAAGTGAGCAACCTTGGTCAAACGATCAACTATTACCCAAATGGAATCATAACCTGAACGGGTCCTGGGTAACCCCATGATAAAGTCCATACCAACTTTATCCCATTTCCAATCAGGTATCGGCAATGTCTGAAGTAATCCTGCTAGTTTCTAATGTTTTGCCTTTACTCTCTGACGTACATCACATATTGCCACATACTCGGCAATTTCTCTCTTCATACCGGCCCACCAAAAACATTCCTTCAAGTCCGAATACATCTGGGTGTTGCCTGGGTGTATCGAATATGGTGAGTCGTGAGCCTCCTGAAGAATCAACTTCCTGATCTCCGGGTCATTGGGTACACAAATCCATTGCTCAAACCATATGGTTCCATGTTCATCCTCACGGAATCTTTCTGCTTTCCCTTTGCTCATCATTTCCTTGATCTCAGCAATACCTTGGTCCAACTTCTGGGCTTCTCTGATTCTTCCCAACAAGGTGGACTGTACCTCGAGTGCGGCAACATAACCTCTAGGGACTATTTCCAACTGTAGGTCTCTAAGCTCATCACATAACTCCTGAGGTAAACCTCCTGCTGTAAGGGTATTAACATAACTCTTACGGGTCAAAGCATCTACCACCACATTGGCTTTTCCTGGATGATAATGCAGACTCATGTCATAATCCTTTATAAGTTCCAACCATCTCCTTTGCCTGAGATTCAACTCCTTCTGCGTGAAGATATACTTCAAACTCTTGTGATCCGTGTAAACATCACAATGATTCCCAATAAGATAATGTCTCCATGTCCTGAGTGCATGCACTACATCTTCCACCTCCAAATCATGCGTGGCATAGTTCAACTCATGAGGTCAAAGCTATCGTGAAGCATAAGCTACAACCTTTCCCTCTTGCATAAGAACTCCTCCAAGTCCCTGACGTGAAGCATCACAATACACCTGAAAGTCCTTGTGTACGTCAGGCAGGATTAGCACTGGGGCTGTAACCAAACGCTTCTTCAACTCTTGAAAGCTAGCTTCACACTCTTCAGTCCAAACGAACTTGATGTCTTCTTTAACAACGCTGTCATGGGCCTTGCAATCTTGGAGAAATTTTCAATAAATCTCCGGTAATATCCTGCAAGTCCAAGGAAACTACAAATCTCGCCAACTGTGGTGGGTGCATTCCATTCTGTGACTAACTCTACCTTGGTAGGGTCCACTGTAATCCCTTCACTTGACGCTACATGTCCAAGAAATCTGACTTCCTTGAGCCAAAACTCACACTTGCTAAAATTGGCATAAAGTTGATGTTCTCTGAGCTTCTCCAAAACTAAGCGCAGATGTTCGGCGTGTCCCTCCTTATTCTTGGAGTAAACCAATATGTCATCAATGAATACCATAATAAACTTATCCAAGAACTCCGTGAATACCTTGTTCATCATGCTCATAAAATAGGCAGGGGCATTAGTCAAACCAAAGGACATGACTGTATACTCATAAAGCCCATACCTTGTGGTAAAAGCTTTCTTGGGTATGTCCTTCTCACGGATCTTCAACTGGTGATAACCCGATCGAAGATCGACCTTGGAGAAAACACTAGCTCCTTCTAGCTGGTCAAACAAGTCATTGATCAAAGGCAGGGGATACTTGTTCTTGATGGTCACCTCATTCAAAGAGCGGTAGTCCACACACATTCTCAATGTTCCATCCTTCTTCTCCACTAAGAGTGATGGGGCTCCCCAAGGTGATGAACTCGGGCGGATATACCCTTTCTCCAACAAGTCCTTAATCTGTTTCTTGACTTCCTCCAAATCATTAGCGGGCATCCGATACGGCCTCTTGGAGATAGGTCATGTGCCTGGCAGCAACTCAATCTCCCGATCTGGCGGCATACCCGGTAACTCATCCAGAAATACATCGGGATAATCCTTCACCACTGGTACTTCTTCCTGGACAACTCCCGTAAGAGAGTTCACCTGAGTGCTCTTAGGCTTAAGCCTAGATACATACTTGATCCTCTTCTTCTCTGGGGTGGTGAGAAAAATCGATCTACTAGCACAGTCAATGTTTCCCTCATACTTGGACATCCAATCCATCCTAGGATTACATCCAACCCTTGCGACTCTAGTATAATAATATATGTGGGGAAAACATGTCCCCCTACGTTCAAAGGCAATTGGAAACAACCCTAACTAGCCATAGACTCGGCTCCTGGGGAACTCACTAGAATGGGTGACTTAAGAGCTATGGTAGGCAACTTATATTTATCCACAAATCCCCTTGATATGAATGAATGCGATGCACCAGCGTTAAAATGAATGAGTGCTGGAAATGAATTAACCAAGAACTTACCAATCACTGCGTCAGGCTGCTCATAAACCTCTTCCACATTGACATGATTCACATGCCCCTTAGTGAAAGGATTGGGCTTCTTGCCTCCAGAATTCCCATTGCCATTTCCATTTCCATACTACGCCTTAGGACACTCATTGGAGTAGTGACATGTCTTCTTGCACTTGAAGTAGGTGATGTGACTCAGATCCTTCTTCATCGGTGTAGAAGAGTTGAAATGCTGATGATTGCCATTTCCTCCATTGCCATTGCCATTGCCATGCTTGTGACCATGGTGGTTGTGTCCATTTCCTCCATGATGAATGTGGCCTCCATGGTTATGGTGATTCCCTCCAAACTTGCTAGTGCCTGATCAAGACTTCCTGAGTACGGGCTGTAGCGGGGTTTCTGTTGAACTCGAGAGTTATACTTCCCATGACCGTGCTTCCTCTTACGATTCTCCATTTGTTGGTGCTTGCCTTCGAGAATGGTAGCCTTATCAACCAGCTCCTGATAGTCTGCAAAGGTTGCCACAGTTAACTGAACTCCCAACTCATCGTTCAGTCCCTCCAGAAACTTCTCGTGCTTGGCTGCATCAGTGGCCACGTCCTCTGGAGCATAACGAGCCAAGTTACTGAACTCATCAACATACTAAGATACCGTGCGTCGTCCCTAGCGCAAGCTGCGGAACTCCTTCTTCTTCAGACTCATGGCTCCAGCTGAGACATGAGCAGTGCGAAACGCTTGCTGGAACTGAGTCCAAGTCACATTCTCCATGGGGTATGTGGTGGTGTAGTTCTCCCACCAAGCAGCTGCCGGTCCATCCAGCTGGTGGGCAGCAAACTTTACCTTCTTAGCATCATTGCATCCTGCCGTGGCCAGCTCCCTTCCTATCTTGCGGAGCCAGTCATCTGCGACAATCGGCTCAGTGCTGCTGGAGAACATGGGTGGGTTCAGCCTCAGAAAACGGGTAAGACTATCAACTGGGGGTTGTTGTTGTTGTTGTTGTTGTTGTTGTTGTTGTTGTTGTTGTTGTTGTTGTTGTTGTTGTTGTTGTTGTTGTTGTTGTTGTTGTTGTTGTTGTTGTTGTTGTTGTGGTTGTTGTTCTGAATGAGCATCTGCATAAGAGCATTCTGCTACTGGATCAATTGCATGAGCTCCGGTGGAAAGTTGAATCCGGGGTCACGTCTTGGAGGCATCTGATGAGTTTTAGAGTGGACGAGGAGTTAGAATAGAACAAGGCCTAGTGAGTAAAATCACACTACCCATATGCACATGATAGCAATAAAACTTCAAATCACTCCAATTCAATTTCAAATAAAGAGGTTCACACGAATAATCAAACCTAAGGTAAGCCATGTCACAAGATTTGACAAGGTCTTACAGATGAGATAAACTAATCGGATAACTAAATCAAATTTCTAAACTCTCATGGTGGTATAAAATCTAACTCTCATCAGATGAGGACCACTCAACCATGTCAACATCGGGTGTCCTTGCATCACTCTCCGTGTCGTCATCTCCGAGCTCATCATTTTGGTCCCTCTCCTAGCTGACATAGGCACCATACGAGTGATCCTCCTAGATGTTTTCTCCCTCATCCAGCTTCTCCTCGGCCTCCTCAAGCTCAAGCTTCAGGCCGTCGATCTTCTCCTGCAGTGCGTCCAGCTCTCCCTCGTGCTCGATGCGAGCGTCCTGGAGCTCCTCCTCTAGCTCGGTCTTGCGGGTCATGAGGTTCTTGATGACGATCATGTTGTCGGACAGCTCCAGTTCTATCATGCGAATGTGCTCCTCCATGTCCTGGATATGGGATGCTATCGTCTCGCCCTCCAGGGTACGCACCACATCTCCATTTGCGTCGCGGCGTCTGTACATCACGAATGAGGTCCTCTTGAGGTCTTTGTCATACACCTCTCGAATGTGTCCAAGAGCAATGTGAGCAGCGATACCCCTGCCCAAGCCCCATGTTGCGGTATCCACATGGAAATCAATGGGCTTGGTGCGGTTTCCAAGGATGCGTCCGGGGATATGAGCATCGATCCTCCAATGTGTCTCCTCGGGCAGGGTGGTTGTGAAGGTTCCAGTGAACGTGGGAAGCCCAATCTTCAGGTGATTTGCGATCTTCACCAGCTGCCGTCCAAAGGGCATGGTCTCATCGGGCTGCTCGAACTCAACAAGGGCGGACGACATCTACATTTTGAAAGAGAGAAGAAATTAGTATTGAAGTATAGAAGGTACGAGAGGATATATAGGGAAAGTGAAAAATATAGTTTTGATCCTATGGCTTTTTCTATTTCTAGGGGTCGCGTCCTATAGTCAACGTGTGCTCTGATACCATCTTGTAGCGACCCGACTCGGTAACAGTCGAAGTCTCTGTGCTTACCGTGCTAGTCCCTGGATCGACTTGCTAGCACACATAGTACTCGATAAAATAATAGAAATAACACACGTCTCTTTATTACATCGATAGTCCAGGAGCAATACATTTATTACAAAATAGGGCATAGAGCTAATAAGCAAATACTACGGAAGCAAAGTAGTAAATGAGTCCAACTCCACGAGCAAGGTTGAGTGTATAACATCTACCTATCGCACCTTAATCCTCGTCGGATATATCTGCAACGTGATAAGTTGCAGCCATATAGGTCAGTACATTGAATGTACTGGAAAGTCACATCATAAGTGTAAAGAACCTACTTGTACATGCAATTTGGCTGGTGGAAAGCTCTAAGTTTGGTTTTTGCATAAAGCTAGTTTTTCCCTATTAGAAAAGATGTTATTCTACTACTACACATTTGCATAGGATGAGTTGGCAAACCCAACTCCATCCATTACCAAATTTCATTTAAAACCCAACTGTTTAATTAAAGGTGAGGAGATCTCCCGGCATTGTCACTACTAGATGCTCAAGTTGTCCGTAACCGTGGACACGGCTAATCGATTAGGTTGACACTCTGCAGAGGTTGCACACTTTTCCCCACAAGACTCGACTACCTCCATGATCGGAAGATCGAGACATAGTCTTTCGAAAATGTTCCACCTTAACCCACGGATAGGCCGGTACACCTACATCATTCTACATCTGCTAGCCCATCCCGGAAGGGGGTCACACTAACTACTCAACTAAGCCAGAGCCCATATTGGCTTGTGGCTGCACACATAAGCTTCAAGACATGAGAATACGATTGATCTCTTTGAACCTGAGCGGACGGTCCACTAGTGGTGCACCACCATGGATTTCCCATGCGTGCCCCACTGTACTTCGCCACCATTCCAACAAGTTTCCTCCCAGGTAGTTCATTAATTATCTTAGGTCCTATTTACTACATTGTCACTCAAACTTTACAATGATCACTTCCTAGTCCACGTCTACTTACCGAAGCAACATAATGTAAAACAATGGCGACAATGTTATATGGTTCAAACCTACCTCAATGAACTACTGGGTGAAAAGCATAGTCATACGACATTAACTCCTACCATGAGGTCCTACCGCAAAGAACTAAGTGCATAATAAAAACATAGGTAATGGAAACATGATCAAGATGCAACTTGCCTTGGTACTGCTGGTTGAACTCTAAAGACTAATAATATTCTGCTTCGCACTCCGGGCAATCTATCGCAAAGAAGGTAAACAAACATAAGCAAACATTCCAGAGAACCAAAAGAACATGCACAGCAAAAAGTCTCGGAAAAACCAAATGAACATACAACACACTAAGCTACCACAAAAATATTCTAAGTGCAAAACAACATAGGCCTATGGTTCAAAAAGTGACGTGAGCTATAGTGCATACTAATAAAAATACTAAAGTGCAGATTCTAGTGTGTGAAAATTACTGTGACAGAGGTCCAGGTGATAGGGTTTGGCTACGTGACAGAATGCAAAAAGAAACAACTTAATCGGAGCTTCGATTTGGGAGATATGGCCATTTGAAGTTCGAATTGAAATCTGAATAAATTCAAATTTGAATCTTCCAAAATTTTGCAAAGAGGATACCACTGGATAGATCTAAACATGATGAAGAAATTGCCGTTGGTTTCATCGAGTTTGGATCTACGGTTTAAAAGTTATGGCTAGTCTAAGATCAGGGACTAATCTGTGATAAAAGGGACTAGACAATGAAGAAAAACTATCGCAAACAGGTCCCTGGTGCGTGGCAGATTCCTACTGGCCAAAAGGTGTTCGCCACGTAGCTTATAAAGCGTACGGCCACAATCTAAGTAAAACGGCGGCGACGGCTAACTTATACAGAAACCGATCAGTTTTTAGAATAAAAACCCACGGTTAACCGCGTACCGGTTCAACTAAAAAAACAAACTAACCTAATCTAATCTGGGCCGTTGGTGATCGATCTAAGGGGAGGGAGTGGGGCGGCGGCTTACAACGGGTGGGGGTGGTGGCCGGCGACGATGAAGACGCCGACGCGTCGTCGGTGACGGAGGGGGCGGAGGCTGCGGTGGTCCTCGGCGACGGGGAAGAAGACAAGGAGGTGCGGCCCGTCGAGGGCGTAGCGAAGGTAGTGGCGGCGTACGTCGACGGTGTCCGTACGGGGCGGGGTGAAGACGGCGGCCTTCGGTGCTTCGGCAGCTCCGGCGTCGATGGTGTGGCGGCTCCGACGGGACCTAGGGGCAAAAATCATGTCAAAAGGATGCGCCTCGGCGGGCTAAGAAGATTTACAGAAAAGGGAGGGTTGGAGTGGTCTACGGGCGACGAAATGCTCGGCGGAGTGACGCGGCTCCGGCGAGATGTGAACGACAACGGCGGCGGCTATGGGCTGCGTGGGAGGAAGCGGGACGACGAGATCGACAGAGGGGAGCCCGGGGCATTTATAGGCGCAGGGAGGGCGTGCGGGTGCCGCGGATAAGCATTATCTGCGAGGGCCTCACCCGACGGTTGCGGGAGCGCGGCGGCGAGCTCATCCGAGCGGGGCAAGCGGGAGGTTGGGGGAGATGAGGTGGAGCGGGGGCCCACCAGTCAGTGGCGGCGGCAGTAGCGAGCGAGAGAGGCTGCGGGCGGTCGACCAGGCGGGAGGCGTCGGGCGCTGGCCTTGGGCCAAATGGCCAGCTGGGCCGGTCGGGGCGCCCCTGGGCCGAACTGGTTTCTGTCCAGGCGGGTGAGTTCGTGTTTTTTTAAAAACCGAAGACTAAATTGGCCCCAAATAATTCAAACTTATTTGCAAAAACACCACATAATTTATAAAATAACTATACAATATTTAGAGCCTAATGAACATTAACTTCAGCACTCTTTTATATTTTCCTAATACAATTAATGCACTTTTTGCACATAAAATAAATACCAATAAACTCCAAAACTTCAAATAATATTCAAAATAAAATTTCCCACCCTTTTATATTTTGAGGAAGTCATCTTATCCCCTCTCATTTGTTTTTCTCGAGTGGAAAAATATTATTTGAATATTTAAAAAAACTCCAAAATGCAAAGAAATATGATATGCATTGAATGATTCTATTAACATCCGAATTTAATAAAAATTGGGATGTTACAATTTTTGGTTAATACAATTGTACCAAAAACAGGGGGCATGTGTTGACGATGTAATTTGGCTAGTTAGTATGGACCAAATTAATTTTATCATTGATCCAACTAATCAGTTGATGCATAGCTTCAATATTGCAGTTATCTATATAAGGTTGACCATATTTCAGGGATACGTTGAACTAGCATACTGCTGCCATGGATATCTCTTAACCAACCTCGTATGCTAAGCTGAAGTATGGAGTTTGCATGGACTAGATGGATAAGTGTGCTTAGTACATGATGGTTACTATTGCATGTGATAGCGATGTGGCCGGAGTATTTTATTATTTCCTTGTAGACACAAGAGTATATCTACGTGACATGGTTAGAACTAGTGCAAGTTGTAAACAACCAAAACAGGGCATGTCCTAGTTGGTTTTGGCTTCAGAGTTTTAGTCTTATACGCCAAGTCCAGTGTGCCGTATATATGTAAGGCCATGGTCAATTAGAAAACCCCCAACAATCGATCTATCAACAAATACATTAGTTTTTCACGTACATCTATTTTCTGTCGCTACTTCCTGCCAAGCTCTAGCAGCCCTAGGGTTTGGTGATCTTTGCTGTTTTGCGCTGAAAAGCGTCCGGTTCTCTCCACGAAAGCAAGAAAATCTTTCTTTCTTTGCTCGTAAAGCAATTGTTCATCGTCACGAAAGCACGACAAATATCCTGGTGTTGCGCGACGCTTTCACGTGCCAACATGATCCTTTCTAGAGATGGGGTTTCTCTCAAAAGAAGTGAGTGGGAGGAAAGTAGAACTTGATGAGGTAATTGTACCTTCTCCCGAATTGGAAACTAATTCATCACATAAATTAGTTCTAGTGATTCCTACACCAATTAGTGAGGAAGCTAATGATGATGATCATGAAACTTTTGATCAAGTTACTACCGAACCTTGTAGGTCAACCAGAGTACGATCCGCACCAGAGTGGTACGGTAATCCTGTTCTGGAGGTCATGTTACTTGACCATGACAAACCTATGAACTATGAGCAAGCGGTGATGAGCCCAGATTCTGCAAAATGGCTTGAGGTCATGAAATCTGAGATGGGATCCATGTATGAGAACAAATTGAGGACTTTGGTTGACTTGCCCGATGGCCGGCAAGCAATAGAGAATAAATGGATCTTCAAGAAGAAGACTGATGCTGACGGTAATGTTACAGTCTACAAAGCTCGACTTGTTACGAAAGGTTTTCAACAAGTTCAAGGAGTTGACTATGACGAGGCCTTCTCACCCATAGCGATGCTTAAGTCTGTCCGAATCATGTTAGCAATTTCTGCATTTTATGATTATGAAATTTGGCAAATGGATGTCAAAACTGCATTCCTTAATGGATATCTTAAAGAAGAGTTGTATATGATGCAACCAGAAGGTTTTGTTGATCCTAAAGGTGCTAACAAAGTGTGCAAGCTCCAGCGATCCATTTATGGACTGGTGAAAGCCTCTCGGAGTTGGAATATATGCTTTGATAGTGTGAGCAAAGCATATGGTTTTATACAGAATTTTGGAGAAGCCTGTATTTACAAGAAAGTTAGTGGGAGCTTTGTAGCATTTCTCATATTATATGTGGATGACATATTGTTGATTGGAAATAATACATAATTTCTGGATAGCATAAAATAATACTTGAATAAGAATTTTTCAATGAAAGACCTCGGTGAAGCTGCTTATATATTGGGCATCAAGATCTATAGAGATAGATCAAGACGCTTAATTGGACTTTCACAAAGCACATACCTTGATAAAGTTTTGGAGAAGTTCAAAATGGATCAGTCAAAGAAAGGGTTCTTGCCTGTGTTACAAGGTGTGAAGTTGAGTCAGACTCAATGCCCGACCACTGCAGAAGATAGAGAGAAAATGAAGGTCATTCCCTATGCCTCGGCCATAGGTTCTATCATGTATGCAATGTTGTGTACCAGACTTGATGTGTGCCTTGCTATAAGTTTAGTAGGGAGGTACCAAAGTAATCCAGGAGTGGATCACTGGACATCGGTCAAGAACATCCTGAAATACCTGAAAAGGACTAAGGATATGTTTCTCATTTATGGAGGTGACAAAGAGCTTGTCATAAATGGTTACGTCGATGTAAGCTTTGACACTGATCCGGATGACTCTAAGTCACAAACCGGATACAAATTTATATTGAATGGTGGAACTGTCAGTTGTTCCAGTTCCAAGCAGAGCATCGTGGCGGGATCTACGTGTGAAGCGGAGTACATAGCCACTTCAAAAGCAGCAAATGAAGGAGTCCGAATGAAGGAGTTCATATCCGATCTAGGTGTAATACCTAGTGCATCAGGTCCAATGAAAATCTTTTGTGACAATACTGGAGCAATTGCCTTGGCGAAGGAATCCAGATTTCATAAGAGAACCAAACACATCAAGAGACGCTTCAATTCCATCCGAGATCAAGTCTAGGAGGGAGACATAGCTAGAGATTTGCAAGATACATACAGATCTGAATGTTCCAGACCCGTTGACTAAGCCTCTCTCAGGAGCAAAACATGATCAGCAACAAGACTCCATGGGTGTTGGAATCTTTACTATGTAATCTAGATTATTGACTCTAGTGCAAGTGGGAGACTGATGGAAATATGCCCTGGAGGCAATAATAAAGTTGTTATTTATATTTCCTTATATCATGACAAATGTTTATTGTTCATGCTATAATTGTATTAACCGGAAACTTAGTATATGTGTGAATACATAGACAAACAGAGTGTCCCTAGTATGCCTATACTTGACTAGCTCGTTAATCAAAGATGGTTAAGTTTCCTGACCATAGATATGTGTTGTCATTTGATGAACGGGATCACATCATTAGAGAATGATGTGATGGATAAGACCCATCCATTAGCTTAGCATTATGATTGTTTAGTTTTATTGCTATTGCTTTCTTCATGACGTATACATATTCCTCTGACTATGCGATTATGCAACTCCCGAATACTAGAGGAACACCTTGTGTGCTATCAAACATCACAACGTAACTAGGTGATTATAAAGATGCTCTACAGGTGTCTCTGAAGGTGTTTGTTGAGTTAGCATAGATCAAGATTAGGATTTGTCACTCCGTGTATCAGATAGGTATCTCTAGGCCCTCTCGGTAATGCTCATCACTATAAGCCTTGCAAGCTAATGGTTTAGTTGTGGGATGATGCATTACGGAACGAGTAAAGAGACTTGCTGGTAACGAGATTGAACTAGGTATGAGGATACCCACGATCGAATCTCGGGCAAGTAATATACCGATGAAAAAGGGAATGACATATGTTGTTATGCGGTTTGACCGATAAAGATCTTCGAAGAATATGTAGGAGCCAATATGAGCATCCATGTTTCGCTATTGGTTATTGACCGGAGATGTGTCTCGGTCATGTCTACATAGTTCTGGAACCATAGGGTCCGCACGCTTAACCTTCGATGACGATTTGTATTATGAGTTATGTGATTTGATGACCGAAGTTTCTTCGGAGTCCCGAATGGGTTCACGGACATGACGAGGAGTCTCAAAATGGTCGAGAGGTAAAGATTCATGTATTGGAACGTTATATTCGGACATCAGAATGGTTCTGAGTGATTTAGGTATTTTTCCGGAGTACCGAGGGGTTGCCGGAACCCCCCGGGGAAGTATTGGGCCGACATGGGCCTAAGGGATAGAGAGAGGGAAGCCCTCAGGGGGTGGCCGCGCGCCCCCTCCTTGGGAGTCCGAATAGGACAAGGAGGAGGGGGCGGCGCCCCCCTTCCCTTTCCCTCTCCCTCTCCTTCCTATTCCCTCTGGTGGAAGAAAGGAAAGGGGGGGGGGGAATCCTACTTGGACTAGGAGTCCAAGTAGGACCCCCCCCATGGAGCACCCCTCCAGGCCGCCGGCCCCTCTCCCCCTCCTTTATATACGTGTACAGGGGCACCCCAAAGGCACAACAGACAATCTCTTAGCCGTGTGCGATGCCCCCTCCATAGTTCAACACCTCGGTCATATCGTCGTAGTGCTTAGGTGAAGCCCTACGCCGGTAACTTCATCATCACCGTCGCCACACCATCGTGCTAAAGGAACTCTCCCTTGTTCTCAACTGGATCAAGAGATCGAGGGACATCATCGTGCTGAACATGTGCTGAACACGAAGGTGTTGTACATTCGGTACTTGGATCATGAAGACATTCGACTACATCAATCGCATTACTAAACGCTTCCGCTTTCGGTCTACAAGGGTACGTGGACACACTCTCCACTCTCGTTGCTATGCATATCCTAGTTAGATCTTGTGTGATCATAGGAATTTTTTTGAATTACTACGTTCCCCAACACACATAGCTTAGAGGCTTGGCTCACAATACTCAGAGTAAAGAAACCAAGACATCAACTAGAGGGCGAATAGACGACTACAAATTCCAAAATTTCTAGTTTATTCTTGGGATTATGGAATTGTAAGGTCTAAAAGGTATAATTTAGTGAATCTAATATTGCAAAGAACTGCTGGAATGATTATTGAAATGCCGCTCGAGGGGGGGGGGACACTTCTTTTTTCAAATAAAATCAATTTCCAAAAGTAGAGAAAGAAAAGTAAAAAAGGGCAAGATGCATTTTTGGACCAAAAGGAACTATGGGCCAAAGTTAGGGACCTGGGGGTGTGTGCTGGTCCCAGGTCCAAAAATCCTCCCTAGGTGCCCTATTCGATGCACATTGCCCTCTCTCAGATAAAATCAAAGACAAGTTTTTTTTAGATTTTCTCGTCGCTGTCTCGAAGTGGAACCATGTTGTTCTTCTTGGACGATTGTTCCTACCCATATCTACCACCTCTGATTGTGCAATCTCGAAGCAGTCATCGTCATTGGTGCATCAAGGCGAGCATCTTCTATCGGATTTCGGGTTCCGGCAGACCCTTGTGGTTCAAACACTGGGGTGCGCGCGGAGATCTCTCCCCTACCGATCTACGTCTAATCTCCTCGCGTGATCTAAGCTGGAAACAATGAACAACACAAGGGACACGAGGTTTATACTGGTTCGGGCCACCGTTGTGGTGTAATACCCTACTCCAGTGTGTGGTGTGGTGGATTGCCTCAGGGGATGATGATGAATAGTACAAGGGAAGAACAGCCTCGCGAGAGGTGTTCTTGAGTTGGTGCGATGAACTGCTTGGGTGAGTTCAGTCGCCTCTCTCTCTCTCTCTGCTAGGGCTCTATCAGATCTCTTGATGTCCCCCTACTCTGTGGTGGCTAGCTCTATTTATAGAGGTCCTGGGCCTCTCCCCAAATAATGAGCGGGAAGGGCGCCAACAATTGGCCGTTTTGAAGGGGAACATCTAGTACAAGTTATCCTGACCAAAGGTGGTCTTCGGCTGCCAAAAGCACTGGTGATGACGCTGTCTTGGGCTCCACGGTGACCTCTGTCCTGCCACTTTGTTGGTCTTGGTCTCGTTGCACCTGAATGGTAACCTTTGCCCGATGCCTTGGCCCGTGCTTGCCCCTTTGCACCAAAGGGGAAACAAGGACACTACGCAGGCAGGCGCCCGCCTGGTCTCGATCATCATGGGCTCCTTGCGAGGTGCCCCTGCCTTGATCTCTCCGCCTCCACGCGAGCCTGCCTGATGAGGCTGCCTCTGAGGAAGCTTCCGGTCGTCCGCCCCGTGAGGCTTGGCCCCTCGCGAGGGTCTTAAGCTTGAGCTGATGAAGATGGGCCGTGCTGGGCCCCCACTTGAGGCACGCCGCAGGCCGCAGGAAGGCAAGTCTGGGGAGCCTCATTCCCAGAATGCCGACAGTAGCCCCCGGGCCCAAGGCGCGCCAGGGCTTAGCCTAGCCGAGAAGCGGAGGGGCGAGCGCGAAGCGCCGCGGGCCCTAATAGCCTGCGGTCTTGGGCATCGTGTGGTGACTGATTGGACGTGGGCGTATGCGCTTCCCCATGATGCCTTGGTGACCGCACGACTTGGCAAGTCCCTGCAGGCAGAGAAATCCGGTCATGATTACCTGCGATCGTGGTGCTCGGTGGTTGGCCTCCTCCGGCTATAAGTACGGGGCTGCGTGAGCCCCTTCAGCCCATCCCTTCTTGTTGCTCCTTTTCTTCTTCTTGGCTACTCACCGTTCCTATGGCTCCAAAGAGATTCTCGGCCGTGGAGAAAGGAAAGGCCCGCCAGGCAGGGCCTGACTCCCCCCCGACCAAGCGCAGCCGAGGCCGCCCTCGCAAGCATTCCACGGTCCCCGTAGTGGCTTCCCGCGGCCATGGAGGCGGTTCCCTGTGCGGTGGTGAGCGCCCGGCCGCCGATGGGGGCACGCCGTGGCTGCACGCCCCCCTAGGCCATGCTTTCGCTCTACGGAGGTGCTGTCGGAGTTCGTCGTGTGGTCAGCAGACCCAACCAGCACCCGGCTCCAGCTCCCCCATTTCTTCGTAGGTGATCTGCCGGCAAGCGTCCGGTGCGACTTCTGGATCCAGGCAGACGGCTGCTGCAGCAGGGCCTCCTGGGCTTCGCTGGAGGTCTCCGTTTTTGGGAATGGGGCCCTCACCCGCGGCTGGCAAACGTTTGCCCGCGCACGCGGCCTGGGCCGGTGGTGCACCTTGCACTTCAAGTTCGATGGCGACGCCACCCTCTACGTGAGGGTGTTCGGGGAAGACGGTCGCCGTGCTGGGTGTTGCCTCGAAGACGATGACTGCGACCGCCTGCCCAGCCCCGATACTGACCAGGATGAAGGCGGCGACAGGCGTACAGGCGGTGGTGCTCGGGGTTCGCTGAGCTTTGGCGACTCCCTCTCAGGCAGCAGCTCCTCCAGCGGTGGCGGCAACCAGCCCCCGCGCCGTCGCACCCGCCTGGGTGAAGGTAGCGGGCCAGCCTGCCGTCGCTCCTCGGCAAAGCGAGAGGAGGGATCCGCCTGAGCCCCAGGAGCAGCTCGAACCTTCATTGTGGGTCGGTGCAGGACGAATCGCGCCCATTTTGTTTTCCTTCTTTTCCTGCGCAGAAATAGAAGGTAGTATAGGGCCCCACGGGGGCGTGTTAGAACTGCTGCTGTTAACTATCATGCTGCTTCCGCTATTTTTGCGCTGTGTTCCCGTGCCGTGGACCCATGTGCGGGAAATATTTTAGCTCGGTGGGGCATGACGCGGTCCTCGCCTCCCGAGGCCGTGGCCTCGCCATGCGCTTTGTGCCCTGCAAGGATCAGTAGGAGGGGTAACTTTCGATCTTGGTTGTGGGGGCGATCGGCCAAGGTCCTGCGCTCATGTCACGATTCCCGTGAGGCACGGACTGGGAGGGGTGCTCCTGCAGAGGACTCGGATAGGAAATCTCCAAATGACCGGGGCAAAAAACACTCGCGAGGGCGCCCGCGAACCTCCCTCGCGAGACTTGGGCGAGAGAAAACGAGGCAAGCGAGTGAAAAAGACAAAGAGTCACAAGCCAGGAACGTCAACAACTTCAATAAAACATCAAACGGGAATATACAAGCCAACTGCAAAAGCAAATGAAAAAGCCGTGTCTGGCACCTATTCTAGTCTTCGACGTCTTCTCACCAGCGCGGAGCTAAGTGATGCCACTAGGCGTGGGCGGGAGCCCCCGAGGCCCGAGGGCGGCACTCCGGAGACTCCGGGGCATGTACAGCCCCACTCATTATTACGTGAGAGTGTCACGGGCGGCGAGCTTCACAGGCATTGGCCTTCTTCACAGGCACCGGGACTTTCCCGAAATGCGGCAGCTTCACAAGCATTGGCCTTCTTCACAGGCACCGGGCCTTTTCCCAAAATGCGTCAGCTTCACAGGCATTGGCCTTCTTCACGGGCACCGGGCCTTTTCCCAAAACACGGCAGCTTCACAGGCATTTGCCTTCTTCACTGGCACCGGGCCTTTCCCAAAACATGGCAGCTTCACAGGCATTTGCCTTCTTCGCAGGCACCGGGCCTTTCCCAAAACACGGCAGCTTCACAGGCATTTTCCTTCTTCACACGCACCGGGCCTTTCCTAGGTGCTAGGCTTCGCTCAGGGATAGAACCTCCGGAGATGTTGAATGTTCCACGCGTTCTGGATGGGTACCCTCTCCGTGGTCTCCAAGCGCGCGGAGCCAAGCCCGGAGACATGAACAACCTTGAATGGGGCCTCCCACATGGGAGAGAGCTTGTGCAGCCCCTCCCTGGAGAGAACCCGTCTGAGTACGAGATCCCTACCTCAAGAGTTCTGGGGCGGATGTTGCGGCAGTGGTATCGTCGCAGCGCCTGTTGATACCTTGCCGCTCGCAGCGCGGCTTCTCGGCGGCGTTCCTCCCCCAGCACGAGATCCATCCCCCGCATGGCATCCTGCTGCGTCTCCTCGAACGCCAGGACCCGTGTGGAGCGACGCCTGACCTCGTGAGGGAGAACAACCTCTGCTCCGTAGACGAGGAAGAACGGGGTCTCGCCAGTTGACTTGGTCGCAGTTGTGCGGATTGACCACAGCACGGACTGGAGCTCGTCGTACCAGCTCCTTCCACAGGCCTCCAGCTTCTTCTTAAAGGTCCTAGCTTTGAGGCCCCTCGGCCTGGCCGTTGCTCCGGGGGTGTGCTACCGAAGCGTAGCATATCTGCGTTCCAAGGTTAGCACAACATGTTTTGAAGAGATTACTGGTGAATTGCAAACCGTTGTCGGTGATGATGCGGTTGGGCACCCCAAATCGGCTCACGAGGCCCTTGATGAACTTGACCGCGGAGCCTGCCGGGATTGTGCGGACGGCTTCCACCTCAGCCCACTTGGTGAACTTGTCCACAACGATGTAGAGGTAGCGATAGCCCCCTGGCGCCCAAGGAAACGGGCCCAGAATGTCCAGCCCCCAAACTGTGAACGGCCATGAGAGGGGTATAGTCTGTAGACCCCCCCCCCCGCAGGCTGATGGATCTGCTTAGCGTGAAACTGGCAGGCCTCACAAGCCTTCACCAGCTCAACGGCATCGATGAGCACTGTGGGCCAGTAGAATCCACTATGGAACGCCTTGCCGACGAGGATTCGTGACAATGAGTGGTGCCCGCAGTCTCCTCCGTGTATGTCCGCCAGTAGCTCCTTCCCTTGCTCTCGGGAGATGCAACATAGGGACACGTCATTTGGCCGTTTCCTGTAGAGCTCTCCATCCTTGATGCAATAAGCTGTGGCCTGCCGCGCCACACGCTCCGCTTCCTCCTCGTTCTCCGGCAGAGTCCCTTGCATCAGGTAGTTCTTGAGCTCAGGGATCCAACACCCTTCCTGAGGCTCTAATGCCAGGAGCAGGCGTCCCCCTGAGGCCGGGCCGCAGACCGGGGCTCCTGAGGTAGGCGGCTGAGGGAGCTCCTCCCTTGGTTGCGTCGTGCTCGACAGTGACGGCACCACCGAGGGTTTGAAGAGCCGCTCCTCGAAGACGCCAGGCTCCTGAGGCAGCCGCCGAGATGCCCTCTTGGCAATGTCATCAGCTTCCTGATTGGTGCCCCGGGGCACTGATGGGGAACGTAGCAGAATTTTAAAATTTTCTATGCATCACCAAGATCAATCTATGGAGTCATCTAGCAATGAGGGAGAGGGGAGTGCATCTACATACCCTTGTAGATCGCGAGCGGAAGCGTTCAAGAGAACGGGGTTGATGGCGTCGTACTTGTCGTGATCCAAATCACCGATGACCTAGCGCCGAACGGACGGCACCTCCGCGTTCACGTACGGTTGGGAAGACGTCTCCTCCAACTTGATCCAGCAAGGGGGAAGGAGAGGTTGATGGAGATCCAGCAGCACGACAGCGTGGTGGTGGAAGCAACAGTGATCTCGCCAGGGCTTCGCCAAGCTCAGGGAGAGGAAGAAGTGTCACAGAAGGGAGAGGGAGGCGCCAGGGGCTAGGGTCGGCTGCCCTCCCTCCCCCCACTATATATAGGACCCCAGGGGGGCCGGCCCTAGGAGATGCAATCTCCAAGGGGGGGTGGCGGCCAAGGGGGTGGAGTGCCCCCCAAGCCAAGTGGGGCGCCCCCACCCCTAGTGTTTCCAACCCTAGGCGCAGGGGGAGGCCCAAGGGGGGGCGCGCACCAGCCCACTAGGGGCTGGTTCCCCTCCCACTTCAGCCCATAGGCCCTCCGTGATACCCGGTGGACCCCCGGGACCCTTCCGGTGGTCCCGGTACAATACCGATTACCCCCGAAACTTTCCCGATGGCCGAAACTTGACTTCCTATATATAAATCTTCACCTCCGGACCATTTCAGAACTCCTCGTGACATTCGGGATCTCATCCGGGACTCCGAACAATTTTTGGGTTACCATATACTAATATCTCAACAACCCTAGCGTCACTGAACCTTAAGTGTGTAGACCCTACGGGTTCGGGAGACACGCAAACATGACCGAGACAACTCTTCGGTCAATAACGAACAGCGGGATCTGGATACCCATGTTGGCTCCCACATGCTCCTTGATGATCTCATCGGATGAACCACGATGTCGAGGATTCAATCAATCCCGTATACAATTCCCTTTGTCAATCGGTACGTTACTTGCCCGAGACTCGATCGTCGGTATCCCAATACCTTGTTCAATCTCGTTACCGGCAAGTCACTTTACTCGTACCGTAATGCATGATCCCGTATCAACCACTTGGTCACATTGAGCTCATTATGATGATGCATTACTGAGTGGGCCCAGAGATACCTCTCCGTCATACGGAGTGACAAATCCCAGTCTCGATTCGTGCCAACCCAACAGACACTTTCGGAGATACCCGTAGTGCACCTTTATAGTCACCCAGTTACGTTATGACGTTTTGTACACCCAAAGCACTCCTACGGTATCCGGGAGTTGCACAATCTCATGGTCTAAGGAAATGATACTTGACATTTGGAAAAGCTATAGCAAACGAACTACACGATCTTTAAGCTATGCTTAGGATTGGGTCTTGTCCATCACATCATTCTCCTAATGATGTGATCCCGTTATCAATGACATCCAATGTCCATAGTCAGGAAACCATGACTATCTTTTGATCAACGAGCTAGTCAACTAGAGGCTCACTAGGGACGTGTTGTGGTCTATGTATTCACACATGTATTACGATTTCCGGATAACACAATTATAGCATGAACAATAGACAATTATCATGAACAAGGAAATATAATAATAACCATTTTATTATTGCCTCTAGGTCATAGTTCCAACAGTCTCCCACTTGCACTAGAGTCAATAACCTAGTTACATTGTGATGAATCGAACACCCATGCAGTTCTGGTGTTGATCATGTTTTGCTCTAGGGAGAGGTTTAGTCAACGGATCTGCCACATTCAGGTCCGTATGTACTTTACAAATATCTATGTCTCCATTTTGAACACTTTCACGAATGGAGTTGAAGCGACCCTTGATATGCCTGGTCTTCCTATGAAACATGGGCTCCTTGGCAAGGGCAATAGCTCCAGTGTTGTCACAGAAGAGAGTCATCGGGCCCGACGCATTGGGTATGACTCCTAGGTCGGTAATGAACTCCTTCACCCAGATTGCTTCTTGTGCTGCCTCCGAGGCTATCATGTACTCCGCTTCACATGTAGATCCCGCCACAATGCTTTGCTTGCAACTGCACCGGCTTACTGCCCCACCATTCAAAATATACACGTATCCGGTTTGTGACTTAGAGTCATCCAGATCTATGTCGAAGCTAGCATCGACTTAACCCTTTATGATGAGCTCTTCGTCACCTCCATAAACGAGGAACATATCCTTAGTCCTCTTCAGGTACTTCAGGATATTCTTGACCACTGTCCAGTGTTCCATGCTGGGATTACTTTGGTACCTTCCTACCAAACTTACGGCAAGGTTTACATCAGGTCTGGTACACAGCATAGCATACATGATAGACCCTATGGCCGAGGCATAGGGGACGACACTCATCTTTTCTCTATCTTCTGCCGTGGTCGGGCATTGAGCCGTGCTCAATCTCGTACCTTGCAATACAGGCAAGAACCCCTTCTTTGACTGATCCACATTGAACTTCTTCAATATCTTGTCAAGGTACATACTCTGTGAAAGTCCAATGAGGTGTCTTGATCTATCTCTATAGATCTTGATGCCTAATATGTAAGCAGCTTCTCCAAGATCTTTCATTGAAAAACACTTGTTCAAGTAGGCCTTTATGCTTTCCAAGAATTCTATATCATTTCCCATCAACAGTATGTCATCCACATACAATATGAGAAATGCTACACAGCTCCCACTCACTTTCTTGTAAATGCAGGCTTCTCCATAAGTCTGCGTAAACCCAAACGCTTTGATCATCTCATCAAAACAAATGTTCCAACTCCGAGATGCTTGCACCAGCCCATAGATCGAGCATTGGAGCTTGCACACCTTGTCAGCATTCTTAGGATCGACAAAACCTTCCGGCTGCATCATATACAATTCTTCCTTAAGGAAACCATTAAGGAATGCCGTTTTGACGTCCATTTGCCATATCTCATAATCATAGAATGCGGCAATTGCTAATATGATTTGGACGGACTTCAGCTTCGCTACGGGTGAGAAAGTCTCATCATAGTCAACCCCTTGAACTTGTCGATAACCCTTAGTGACAAGCCGAACTTTATAGATGGTTACATTACCATCCGCGTCTGTCTTCTTCTTAAAGATCCATTTATTTTCTATGGCTCGCCGATCATCGGGCAAGTCAGTCAAAGTCCATACTTCGTTTTCATACATGGATCCTATCTCGGATTTCATGGCTTCCAGCCATTTGTCGGAATCTGGGCCTGCCATCGCTTCCTCATAGTTCGAAGGTTCACCGTTGTCTAACAACATGATTTCCAAGACAGGGTTGCCGTACCACTCTAGTGCGGAACGTGTCCTTGTGGACCTACGAAGTTCAGTAGCAACTTGATCTGAAGTTTCATGATCATCATCATCAACTTCCTCTCTAGTCGGTGCAGGCACCTCAGGAACAATTTCCTGAGCCGCGCCACTCTCCGGTTCAAGAGGCAATACTTCATCAAGTTCTACTTTCCTCCCACTTACTTCTTTCAAGAGAAACTCTTTCTCTAGAAAGGATCCATTCTTGGCAACAAAGATCTTGCCTTCAGATCTGAGGTAGAAGGTATACCCAATAGTTTCTTTAGGGTATCCTATGAAGACGCATTTTTCCAATTTGGATTCGAGCTTTTCAGGTTGAAGTTTCTTGACATAAGCATCGCATCCCCAAACTTTTAGAAACGACAGCTTAGGTTTCTTCCCAAATCATAATTCATATGGTGTCGTCTCAACGGATTTCGACGGAGCCCTATTTAAAGTGAATGCGGCAGTCTCTAAAGCATAGCCCCAAAATGACACCAGTAGATCGGTAAGAGACATCATAGATCGCACCATATCCAATAGAGTGCGATTACGACATTCAGACACACCATTATGCTGAGGTGTTCCAGGCGGCGTGAGTTGTGAAACTATTCCACATTTCCTTAAGTGTGTGCCAAATTCGTGACTCAAGTATTCTCCCCCACGATCTGATCACAAGAACTTGATTTTTCTGTCACGTTGATTCTCAACCTCACTCTGAAATTCCTTGAACTTTTCAAAGGTCTCAGACTTGTGTTTCATTAAGTAGACATACCCATATCTACTCAAGTCATCAGTGAGGGTGAGAACATAACGATAGCACCGCGAGCCTCAACACTCATTGGACCGCACACATCAGTATGTATGATTTCCAATAATTTGGTTGCTCGCTCCATTGTTCCTGAGAACGGAGTCTTGGTCATTTTACCCATGAGGCATGGTTCGCACGTGTCAAATGATTTGTAATCAAGAGACTCCAAAAGTCCATCTGCATGGAGCTTCTTCATGCGTTTGACACCTATGTGACCAAGGCGGCAGTGCCACAAGTATGTGGGACTATCATTATCAACCTTACATCTTTTGGTATTCACACTATGAATATGTGTAACATTACACTCGAGATTCATTAAGAATAAACCATTCACCAGCGGAGCATGACCATAAAACATATCTCTCATATAAATAGAACAACCATTATTCTCGGATTTAAATGAGTAGCCATCTCGAATTAAATGAGATCCTGATACAATGTTCATGCTCAAAGCTGGCACTAAATAACAATTATTGAGGTTTAAAACTAATCCCGTAGGTAAATGTAGAGGTAGCGTGCCGACAGTGATCACATCGACCTTGGAACCATTCCCGACACGCATCGTCACCTCGTCCTTCGCCAGTCTCCGCTTATTCCGTAGCTCCTGCTTTGAGTTACAAATGTGAGCAACCGCACCGGTATCAAATACCCAGGAGCTACTACGAGTACTGGTAAGGTACACATCAATTACATGTATATCACATATACCTTTAGTGTTGCCGGCCTTCTTGTCCGCTAAGTATTTCGGGCAGTTCCGCTTCTAGTGACCACTTCCCTTGCAATAAAAACACTCAGTCTCAGGCTTGGGTCCATTCTTTAACTTCTTCCCGGCAGCTTGCTTACCGGGCGTGGCAACTACCTTGCCATCCTTCTTGAAGTTCTTTTTACCCTTGCCTTTCTTGAACTTAGTGGTTTTATTCACCATCAACACTTGATGTTCCTTTTTGATTTCCACCTCCACTGATTTCAGCATTGAATATACCTCAGGAATGGTCTTTTCCATCCCCTGCATATTGAAGTTCATCACAAAGCTCTTGTAGCTCAGTGGAAGCAACTAAAGGATTCTGTCAATGACCGCGTCATCCGGGAGATTAACTCCCAGATCAGTCAAGCGGTTATGCAACCCAGACATTTTGAGTATGTGCTCACTGACAGAACTGTTTTCCTCCATCTTACAACTGAAGAACTTGTCGGAGACTTCATATCTCTCGACCCGGGCATGAGCTTGGAAAACCATTTTCAGCTCTTCGAACATCTCATATGCTCCGTGTCGCTCAAAACGCTTTTGGAGCCCCGGTTCTAAGCTGTAAAGCATGCCGCACTGAATGAGGGAGTAATCATCAGCACGTGACTGCCAAGCGTTCATAACGTCTTGGTTCTCTAGGATGGGTGCGTCACCTAGCGGTGCTTCTAGGACATAATCTTTCTTGGCAGCTATGAGGATTATCCTCAGGTTCCAGACCCAGTCCGTATAGTTGCTGCCATCATCTTTTAGCTTGGTTTTCTCTAGAAACGCATTGAATTTGAGGGCAACATTAGCGTGGGCCATTTGATCTACAAGACATAGTGTAAAGATTTTAGACTAAGTTCATGATAGTTAAGTTCATCTAATCAAATTATTCAATGAACCCCCACTCAGATAGACATCCCTCTAGTCATCTAAGTGAAACATGATCCGAGTCAACTAGGCCGTGTCCGATCATCATGTGAGACAGACTAGTCAACATCGGTGAACATCTTCATGTTGATCGTATCTTCTATACGACTCATGCTCGACCTTTCGGTCTTCCGTGTTCCGAGGCCATGTCTGTACATGCTAGGCTCGTCAAGTCAACCTAAGTGTATTGCGTGTGTAAATCTGGCTTACACCCGTTGTATTCGAACGTTAGAATCTATCACACCCGATCATCATGTGGTGCTTCGAAACAATGAACCTTTGCAACGGTGCACAGTTAGGGGGGAACACTTTCTTGAAATTATTATGAGGGATCATCTTATTTAAGCTACCGTTGTTCTAAGAAAATAAGATGTAAAACATGATAAACATCACATGCAATCAAATAGTGACATGATATGGCCAATATCATTTGCTCCTTTTGATCTCCATCTTCGGGGCTCCATGATCATCGTTGTCACCGGCATGACACCATGATCTCCATCATCGTGCCTTCTTGAATTTGTCTCGTCATCTATTACTTCTACTACTATGGCTAACACTTTAGCAATAAAGTAAAGTAATTACATGACGTTTATGTTGACACGCAGGTCATAAATAAATTAAGACAACTCCTATGGCTCATGCCGGTTGTCATACTCATCGACATGAAAGTCGTGATTCCTATTACAAGAACATGATCAATCTCATACATCACATATGTCATTCATCACATCCTTTTGGCCATATCACATCACACGGCACATGCTGCAAAAACAAGTTAGACGTCCTCTAATTGTTGTTGCAAGTTTTTACGTGGCTGCTATAGGTTTCTAGCAAGAACGTTTCTTACCTACGCCAAAACCACAATGTGATATGCCAATTTCTATTTACCCTTCATAAGGACCCTTTTCATCAAATCCGATCCGACTAAAGTGGGAGAGACAGACACCTGCCAGCCACCTTATGCAACTAGTGCATGTCAATCGGTGGAACCAGTCTCACGTAAGCGTACGTGTAAGGTCGGTCCGGGCCGCTTCATCCCACAATGCCGCCGAATAAAGATAAGACTAGTAACGACAAGCAAATTGACAATATCGACGCCCACAACTGCTTTGTGTTCTACTCGTGCATAGAAACTACGCATAGACCTAGCTCATGATGCCACTGATGGGGAACGTAGCAGAATTTTAAAATTTTCTACGCATCACCAAGATCAATCTATGGAGTCATATAGAAATGAGGGAGAGGGGAGTGCATCTATATACCCTTGTAGATCGCGAGCGGAAGCGTTCAAGAGAACGGGGTTGATGGAGTCGTACTCGTCGTGATCCAAATCACCGATGACCTAGCGCCGAACAGACGACACCTCTGCGTTCAACACACGTACGGTTGGGAAGACGTCTCCTCCAACTTGATCCAGCAAGGGGGAAGGAGAGGTTGATGGAGATCCAGCAGCACGACGGCGTGGTGGTGGAAGCAACGGTGATCTCGGCAGGGCTTCGCGAAGCTCAGGGAGAGGAAGAAGTGTCACGGGAGGGAGAGGGAGGCGCCAGGGGCTAGGGTCGGCTGCCCTCTCTCCCCCCACTATATATAGGACCCCAGGGGGGCACCGTCCCTAGGAGATGCAATCTCCAAGGGGGGGCGGCGGCCAAGGGGGTGGAGTGCCCCCCAAGCAAAGTGGGGCGCCCCCACCCCTAGGGTTTCCAACCCTAGGCGCAGGGGGAGGCCCAAGGGTAGGCGCACCATTCCACTAGGGGCTGGTTCCCCTCCCACTTCAGCCCATGGGCCCTCCGGGATAGGTGGCCCCACCTGGTGGAGCCCCGGGACCCTTCCGGTGGTCCCGGCACAATACCGATTACCCCCGAAACTTTCCCGATGGCCGAAACTTGACTTCCTATATATAAATCTTCACCTCCGGACCATTCCGGAACTCCTCGTGACGTCCGGGATCTCACCCGGGACTCCGAGCAATTTTCGTGTTACCGTATACTAATATCTCAACAACCCTAGCGTCGCCGAACCTTAAGTGTGTAGACCCTACGGGTTCGGGAGACACGTAGACATGACCGAGACGACTCTCCGATCAATAACCAACAGCAGGATCTGGATACCCATGTTGGCTCCCACATGCTCCTCGATGATCTCATCGGATGAACCACGATGTCGAGGATTCAATCAATCCCGTATACAATTCCCTTTGTCAATCAGTACGTTACTTGCCTAAGGCTCGATCGTCGGTATCCCAATACCTCATTCAATCTCGTTACCGGCAAGTCACTTTACTCGTACCATAATGCATGATCCCGTGATCAACCACTTGGTCACATTGAGCTCATTATGATGATGCATTACCAAGTGAGCCCAGAGATACCTCTCCGTCATACGGAGTGACAAATCCCAATCTCAATTCATGCCAACCCAACAGACACTTTCGGAGATACCCGTAGTGCACCTTTATAGTCACCCAGTTACGTTGTGACGTTTGGTACACCCAAAGCACTCCTACGGTATCCGGAAGTTGCACAATCTCATGGTCTAAGGAAATGACACTTGACATTTGGAAAAGCTATAGCAAATGAACTATACGATCTTTAAGCTATGCTTAGGATTGGGTCTTGTACATCACATCATTCTCCTAATGATGTGATCCCGTTATCAATGACATCCAATGTCCATAGTCAGGAAACCATGACTATCTTTTGATCAACGAGCTAGTCAACTAGAGGCTCATTAGGGACGTGTTGTGGTCTATGTATTCACACATGTATTACGATTTCCGGATAACACAATTATAGCATGAACAATAGACAATTATCATGAACAAAGAAATATAATAATAACCATTTTATTATTGCCTCTAGGGCATATTTCCAACAGGCACGTGTTGCAACTCCAGCCCGCAGAACTGTTTCTCCATCTTGCGAACCTCACCAAGGTAGGCTTCCATGTGCTCGTCCTTTGGCTCGTATATCTTGTTGGAGAAGTTGATGAGGAGCTGCGAATCGCCCTTGATGATGAGGCGCTTTACCCCTAAGGCAATTACAGCCTTCAGGCCTGCTATTAGGCCTTCGTACTCCGCTATGTTGCTGGAGACCTTTTCTCCATGCTGGAAGCAGAGTTGTACGGTGTAGTAGAGTTTGTCCTGGGTAGGGGATATGAGCACTGCGCCAGCTCCCGCACCGTGCCGGGAGAATGCCCCATCGAAGTACATGACCCAGCCATCCGGTGCTTCACTTCCCGGGGGAAGTGATCGGTCTTCGCCTGCCTCGAGACCCGGCGCTTCTGCCCATTCTGCCACGAAATCCGCAAGTGCGGCTCCGTTGATGACTCTGGTCGTACTGAATTCTAGCTGAAATGTCTGTAGTTCAATGTTCCATTCAGCGACCCTCCCAGCTGAGTTGGGGCTCCTGAGTACTCTTTCCAAGGGGTATGCTGAGACGACATTGATGGGATGGCCTTGGAAGTAGTGGCGCAGCTTGCGTGAGGCCACTAGTAGCGCGAGGAGGAGTTTTTGAGGCATAGGGTACCATGCCCTTGTGTCCCGTAGCACCGTGCTGACGAAGTATACGAGATGCTCGACGAGGTTGAGGGTGCTGGCGCAGCTTGCGTCCTCCAGAGGTCGAGGCGTCTCTTGAGACGACGGATCCCCCAGTGCTTGGTCGCCTGAAGAGGCCTCTCCTGCTTCGGGTGCGTTCTCCTGTGTCGGGGGCGATGCTGATTCCCGCCAACACCTATGGGGACAGGGCCCCTTTTCGGTTCGGTGGGGGGCGGAGAGCGCACAAAGAGCGGATCGAGGCAGTGCACGCGGGGAGATTTTTACCCAGCTTCGGGCCGCACGGATGCGTAAAACCCTACTGCTGCTTGTTTGTGTATATTGGATTCTTGCTCAGGAGCGATGGACGCTACCAGACTGAGCGTAAGAGTGTTTCTGGTGTTTAACGAGCCGAGCTGGCCGACCCTCTGAACTCTCCGACCTTCGGAACACTTTCTACGTTGCGCTTGGGCCTCCTTTTATACTCAAGGGGTCACCGACAGGGGGCAACGTAGACAAGAAGGGTAAAAATGGAAAAGGTTGCGGTAGGTGCAACTACCGCTACTGTGGATACAGTGCACCCTACCTAACTCTGATGGCAGGGGACAAGGGCATTAAATGCCTGTCTGAGTCTCCTAAACAGTGCAAAAGGTGACCGTTAGGAGTGCCACCGTTTGCCACGATGGGCTTCTCTTCATCTCCGCTTGCCACCACATACCCCTAGCTGCACGGCCTCCCGCCACGTGCGCTCTGGGAGAGTCCCAGAGCGACACGTTAGCAGGTGAGCTGGAGCGCGGGCACGCAGTGGGGGTTTCCCGCATCAAGTTCCTTGCCGCGGTCGTCGTCTTGTCGCGTCCGGAAGCTTGTCGCTCGCCGGATCTTGCCGGGACGCAGGGCGCGTCGCGGCAAGCTTTCTTGGTATGTCTTGAGTGGCCTTCCCGGCAGGCTCTTCTTGCCGGGGTCTTGTCTCTTCCCGGCAAGCTCCTCTTTCCGGGGCCTTGGTTGGCCTTCCCGGCCAGTTCCTCTTGCCGGGGCTTTGATTTGAATACTTTGTTCTTGAATGGTCTTCAAGGGAACCACGGAGGGTCCTGGCGGTAACCAGGCAAGCCTTGCCGCGGGGCGCTGCAACTGCCCGTGCACGAGTTCGGGGTAATAGGGTACCCCTACTCTAGTACACCGACAGGAGCCCCCGGGCCTGGACCATACACGGTGCCGAGCGCTGTTGGGCCAGGCCCAAAACAGTGCACGGGCACGCGCGGCCTAGGTCACGCCGAATCTAACTCTGCTCCCACCGCGCACGCCCAGAACGGCACGCGTCAAACGCGGCGTCGTGGGAGAGATCGTGGGTGGCGTGCGTGGGGCTAAGCCCCCCGAGCATGCGTCAGGCCACGATGATGGGGATGATTCACGCCCTCCTCCTTAAACGGAGGTAGGTGTGAGGGCGTGGTGCATTTACTGGACGGGGCTGGTGCGCGGTTTTCGGGACGTCCACTCCCCGCGTTCACGAGGCGGAGCGATGCTGCCTCATCTGTCGCCTCAGTTCTGCATCCCCGCCACGCGGCTCCCATGCGCTTGAGGTCACGGACGGTGGATTGGGAAACTGGGCCATCGCGAGCGGGTTGGCCCCGACTCCCTGCCCTTCCCGTGCCTTGATTCGCTGAGCGGGGCGGCCGAGCCCCCACCTTGCTCCTTTATAAAGAGCGGGATGGGAGTATGGAAAACCCGCACTCTCTCATATTCTCCTTTCTTCAGCTTCTGCTCCCCTTTCTCTCATCTGCCATGGAGAAAGGGAACCCAGTCCCTTCCTCGGTGGGCGAGGGTCGCCGCCAGACAGCGCCTCTCTCCCTCTTCTACGCCTGTGGTGGCAGAGCCGGTCTTGAGGGGAAGAGGAAGAGGACGAGGTCGCGGACGAGGTCGAGGACGAGGTCGAGGCGCTGGGGGAAGAGGTGGACGGGGCGGCGCGTCAGCTTCACCTCCGCCGGCAGCTCTTCCCCCCACGGCGGTCCATATAGGGGACGACCCTTGCGAGTTCTTCGTCAGGCTGCGCAGAGAACTTTGACGTTCTCAATGCCGGCTTCCGGCAAGCTGGTTGCCAGGAAGGCTTTTATCTTCAGCAGAGAACTTTGACGTTCTCGATGCCGGCTTCCGGCAAGCTGGTTGCCAGGAAGGATTTTGTCTTCAGCAGAGAACTTTGACGTTCTCGATGCCGGCTTCCGGCAAGCTAGTTACCAGGAAGGCTTTTATCTTCAGCAGAGAACTTTGACGTTCTCGATGCCGGCTTCCGGCAAGCTGGTTGCCAGGAAGGCTTTTGTCTTCAGCAGAGAACTTTGACGTTCTCGATGCCGGCTTCCGGCAAGCTGGTTGCCAGGAAGGCTTTTATCTTCAGCAGAGAACTTTGACGTTCTCGGTGCCGGCTTCCGGCAAGCTGGTTGCCAGGAAGGATTTTATCTTCAGCAGAGAACTTTGACGTTCTCGATGCCGGCTTCCGGCAAGCTGGTTGCCAGGAAGGCTTTTATCTTCAGCAGAGAACTTTGACGTTCTCGATGCCGGCTTCCGGCAAGCTGGTTGCCAGGAAGGCTTTTGGCGAAGAACTTCGTTGTTCTTGACACCGGCTCCTGGCAAGATTGTTGCCGGAAAGGCTTATGGCGAAGAACTTCGTTGTTCTTGACACCGGCTTCAGGCAAGATCATTGCCGGAAAGGCTTATGGCGAAGAACTTCGTTGTTCTTGACACCGAAAAGATTGGCCCTAAGGACGTCGCCAGCCCCCGGCGATACTGGCTTGTCGGGAAGGCTCTTATCTTCAGCAGAGAACTTTGACGTTCTCGATGCCGGCTTCCGGCAAGCTGGTTGCCAGGAAGGCTTTTGTCTTCAGCAGAGAACTTTGACGTTCTCGATGCCGGCTTCCGGCAAGCTGGTTGCCAGGAAGGCTTTTGTCTTCAGCAGAGAACTTTGACGTTCTCGATGCCGGCTTCCGGCAATCTGGTTGCCAGGAAGG
>NC_041380.1:308369056-308446070 GCF_002162155.2 Triticum dicoccoides | reverse complement strand
GCCGGCTTCCGGCAAGCTGGTTGCCAGGAAGGCTTTTATCTTCAGCAGAGAACTTCGACGTTCTCGATGCCGGCTTCCGGCAAGCTGGTTGCCAGGAAGGCTTTTGTCTTCAGCAGAGAACTTTGACGTTCTCGATGCCGGCTTCTGGCAAGCTGGTTGCCAGGAAGGCTTTTACCTTCAGCAGAGAACTTTGACGTTCTCGATGCCGGCTTCCGGCAAGCTAGTTGCCAGGAAGGCTTTTATCTTCAGCAGAGAACTTTGACGTTCTCGATGCCGGCTTTCGGCAAGCTGGTTGCCAGGAAGGCTTTTGGCGAAGAACTTCATTGTTCTTGACACCGACTCCCGGCAAGATCGTTGCCGGAAAGGCTTATGGCGAAGAACTTCGTTGTTCTTGACACCGGGTTCCGGCAAGATCGTTGCCGGAAAGGCTTATGGCGAAGAACTTCGTTGTTCTTGACACCGAAAAGATTGGCCCTAAGGACGTCGCCAGCCCCCGGGCCATAACTGCTCTCAAACATAGCAAGTGATTAGCGTCCGGAGTGCACTCAACTTGCTTGTGAATTTCGACTTTTGCTGCATATTCCCTATGTCTGCTGGAATGCTTTCCGGTGCGTACGATCCAGCCAGTAGCACTTGAGGGAACGGGCCCTTAGCGGCTATTCGGGAACAACGCCTCCCAGAAAGGTTTACCTTCTTGGTTCTAGCGCAACCGCACAAGTTGCCGAGCGGACTCGAGGCAATCATGGAGTGCAACTAGCCCCGAGAAGGCTCCTCGGCATACAGGTCTATGCAGAAATCTCAAATAAATAACGCATGCTATCTTCCTGTTCAACCCCTCTTTGTACGTCCACCCTACGCTTTCTAGGGAAACTTGCCGGTGCAGGCACCCTTGCCGCGAGCGCCGAGTGCGGAACTTCGGCAGCCTGCTGGCGGGGTCGCTACCGACAAGTAATCTTGTCGCAACTAGTTGCAACTCGCTTAAGTTGTTGAGCGGACTCGAAACAAGGTAAGGGCGCTAGCAGCTCACTTAAGTTGCTGAGCGGACTCGAAGCAAAGTAAGGGCACTAGCAGCTCACTTAAGTTGTTGAGCAGACTCGAAACAAAGTAAGGGCGCGACTAGCTACGAGTTGATTCCTCCGCGCACAGGTTTTTCGTACAAAGAACAAGATCTCCGAGGCGGATAACTTTATATAGAAAGGAAATATCTAAAGTTTTGCATGACTTAGCTTTTTTCTGTTGCCGCACTGGCGTCGCTCTTTTGCTCGCCCGCTCCTTGGGAGCCATGACGATGAGGATTTAGCTTGCGTGCCCGCCGGATCGGGTTCGCACGATCTCGACGCCCCCTACCTGGCGCGCCAAAGATGTCGGGGGCGATGCTGATTCCCGCCAACACCTATGGGGACAGGGCCCCTTTTCGGTTCGGTGGGGGGCGGAGAGCGCACAAAGAGCGGATCGAGGCAGTGCACGCGGGGAGATTTTTACCGAGCTTCGGGCCGCACGGATGCGTAAAACCCTACTGCTGCTTGTTTGTGTATATTGGATTCTTGCTCAGGAGCGATGGATGCTGCCAGACTGAGCATAAGAGTGTTTCTGGTGTTTAACGAGCCGAGCTGGCCGAGCCTCTGAACTCTCCGACCTTCGGAACCCTTTCTACGTTGCGCTTGGGCCTCCTTTTATACTCAAGGGGTCAACGACAGGGGGCAACATAGACAAGAATGGTAAAAATGGAAAAGGATGCGGTAGGTGCAACTACCGCTACTGTGGATACAGTGCACCCTACCTAACTCTGACGGCAGGGGACAAGGGCATTAAATGCCTGTCTGAGTCTCCTAAACAGTGCAAAAGGTGACCGTTAGGAGTGCCACCGTTTGCCACGATGGGCTTCTCTTCATCTCCGCTTGCCACCACGTACCCCTAGCTGCACGGCCTCCCGCCATGTGCGCTCTGGGAGAGTCCCAGAGCGACACGTTAACAGGTGAGCTGGAGCGCGGGCACGCAGTGGGGGTTTCCCGCGGCAAGTTCCTTGCCGCGGCCGTCGTCTTGTCGCGTCCGGAAGCTTGTCGCTCGCTGGATCTTGCCGGGACGCAGGGCGCGTCGCGGCAAGCTTTCTTGGTATGTCTTGAGTGGCCTTCCCGGCAGGCTCTTCTTGCCGGGGTCTTGTCTCTTCCCGGCAAGCTCCTCTTGCCGGGGCCTTGGTTGGCCTTCCCGGCCAGTTCCTCTTGTCGGGGCTTTGATTTGAATACTTTGTTCTTGAATGGTCTTCAAGGGAACCACGGAGGGTCCTGGCAGTAACCCGGCAAGCCTTGCCGCGGGGCGCTGCAACTGCCCGTGCACGAGTTCGGGGTAATAGGGTACCCCTACTCTAGTACACCGACATCCTACTGCGGCTGTTCCTTTCTGGCTGTGGTTGCGGCCTTAGCGAGGCCCTCCCGGTCTGCTTTGCTTCAGTTCAGACGGTCGATGCGGCCTTGGCACGGCGCTCCTCCCTGACCGCCACTAGGGCTGCGCTAGCCGAGTAGGGGGTGGCCGCAAGGTAGAGCACCAGGGGCTCCCGAGGACGCGGAGCTACCATCGCTGGTGGGCTGGTAAGGTACCTCTTGAGGTCTTGGAATGCCTTGTCAGCCTCTTCAGTCCATTCGAAGGGGCCCTTTTTCTTCATTAGCTTGAAGAAGGGCAGCGCTCGTTCCCCTAGCTTGGAGATGAAGCGCCCCAGCGCAGTTACACGCCCGGTGAGCTTCTGCATTTCTCTGAGGGTCCTTGGCGGGCTCATGTCTTCGACTGCCTTGACCTTCTCCGGGTTGGCCTTGATGCCCCTGTGGGACACGAGGAAACCCAGGAGCTTGCCTGAGGGGACTCCAAACATGCACTTCTCCGAGTTGAGCCATAGGTCCACTTCATTGAGGCTTGCAAAGGTTTCTTCCAGGTCCTGTATCAGGGTTCTTGCCTCACGAGACTTCACCACAATGTCATCGACGTAAGCTTCAGCGTTCCTCCCGAGCTGCCGGCCTAAGGCGATGTGGATCAGCCGCTGAAAGGTCGCGCCTGCGTTGCGCAACCCAAATGGCATGCACGTATAGCAGTACACTCCACACGGGGTCAGCCCGAGAAGGCATCTAGGAAGCACAATAGGTCACACTCTGCAGTGGAGTTGACTATCTGGTCAATGCGGGGGAGCGGAAATGGATCCTGGGGGCAGGCCTTGTTGATGTTGGTGAAGTCAACACACATGCACTCCTTTCCTCTCTTTTTTGGCACAACGACCGGATTAGCCAGCCAATCAGGGTAGCAAACCTCGCGGATAACTCCTGCCGCCTCTAGCTTCCGGGTCTCTTGAACGACGAAAGCCTGTTTCTCAGTGGACTGCCGCCTCGCCTTCTGCTTCACGGGGCACACATTGGGGCACACGTTGAGGTGATGCTCAATCACTTTTCTTGGGACCCCAGCTAACTGATCAGGTTCCCACGCGAACACCTTCTTGTTTGCACGCAGGAACCTTACCAGGGCCTCCTCCTGCTCGGGCTCGAGGTTGGCCCCTATGGTGAAGGTGGCGCCAGTGGACCCGTCCTCGTCGACTGGTACCTGCTTGGTTTCCGCCTTGTCTTGGGTGAATAGTTGCTTCTTTTTAGCCGGTGCAGCCCCCTTGGGCTCAAGGGCATCGGTGCTAGTGGGCTGTGCCACCGCGACCGCCCTGAAAACAAGCTGGAGCACCTGCAGCGCATCCCTTGTGTCTCCTGACACGGTGAGGACGTCGGCGCTCCCAGGCATCTTCATGAGGTTGTGCGCCGGGTGAGTTGCTGCCATGAATCGAGCCAAGGCCGGATAGCCGAGGATGGCATTGTAGGGGAGGCCAATGGGGGCGATGTCGAAGTCGATCAGCTCCGTGCGGAAGATGTCATGGATGCCGAAGGTCACTGGGAGGCGGATCTGTTCCAAGGAGGCGGTGGAACCGGCTCCGACGCCCGAGAAAGGCCTGCTGGGTTGGAGCCGCTCTAGCGGTATGTGGAGGAGGCTGAAGGCCTCCACCGAGAGCACGTTGAGGCCGGCACCACCGTCGATGAGGGTCCTGGTGATGGCCACTTGGCAGATGATAAGGGTGCACAGCATCGGGAGCGCGCCCGAACCAATGGGGTTGAAAGGGTGGTCCTCCGAGTCGAAGGTTAGATCGGCCTCGGGCGCCACCCAGCCCGGGGGGGCTTCTCGGTGCTTGGAGGCGGTGCTGATCCGGCGGGTGAACGGCTTGACGTGATGGCTCGAGGGTGGTGCCTAGGAGCCACCCAGGAGAGTTGCGATGATGGGCGGCGTGGTGCGGCGAAACGGGCGAGGAAGAGGTCACACAGCTCCTCCCAGGAGGTGACAAAGGCCGTCGGCAGGTGGAGGAGCCACGTGCGCGGGACGCCGGTGAGGGCCATGGGTAACCAGTTGGCCATCACCCGGTCGTCACCCCCGGCTCTGAGGACGGCATCCTCATACGCCAGCAGGAAAATCATCGGGTCTGTCGCGCCGTTATAGCGCAGCGGCATCTCGGGCTTGAACTTGTGCGGCCACTACACCTATCGCAAGGTGGGGGACAAGGCCGGGAGCCCCCTGGCCCCAGTGCCGGCATCCGTTGCTGGACTGGGCGGCGCGTTGTCCGCCATGAGGGCGGGATGCGATGTTGGGGGAGAGCGGGTCGTCAGGAGGGAGAACTCCGGCGCACCCCCTACCTGGCGCGCCAAATGTCGGATTTTGGGTTCCGGCAGACCCTTGAGGTACAAACACTGGGGTGCGCACGGAGATCTCTCCCCTACCGATCTACGTCTAATCTCCTCGCGTGATCTAAGCTGGAAACAATGAACAACACAAGGGACACGAGGTTTATACTGGTTCGAACCACCATTGTGGTGTAATACCCTACTCCAGTGTGTGGTGTGGTGGATTGCCTCAGGGGCTGATGATGAACAGTACAAGGGAAGAACAGCCTCGCGAGAGGTGTTCTTGAGCTGGTGGATGAACTGCTTGGGTGAGTTCAGTCGCCTCCCTCTCTCTCTGATAGGGCTCTATCAGATCTCTTGATGCCCCCCTACTCTGTGGTGGCTAGCTCTATTTATAGAGGTCCTAGGCCTCTCCCCAAATAATGAGCGAGAAGGGCGCCAACAATTGGCCGTTTTGAAGGGGAACATCTAGTACAAGTTATCATGACCAAAGGTGGTCTTCGGCTGCCAAAAGCACTGGTGATGACGCCGTCTTGGGCTCCACGGTGACCTCCGTCCTGCCACTTTGTTGGTCTTGGTCTCATTGCACCTGAATGGTAACCTTTGACCGATGCCTTGGCCTGTGCTTGCCCCCTTTGCACCAAAGGGGAAACAAGGACACTGCGCAGGCAGGCGCCCGCCTGACGCCCGCCTGGTCTCGATCGTCATGGCTTGCGTCATGGGCTCCTCGCGAGGTGCCCCTGCCCTGATCTCTCCGCCTCCTCGCGAGCCTGCCTGATGAGGCTGCCTCTGAGGAAGCTTTCAGTCGTTCGCCCCGCGAGGCTTGGCCCCTCGCGAGGGTCTTGAGCTTGAGTTGATGAAGATGGGCCGCGCTGGGCCCCCACTTGAGCCACGCCGCAGGCCGCAGGCAGGCAAGTCTGGGGACCCCCGTTCCCAGAATGCCGACATCTTCATCCAAGTAATCTTCAACATCTACATAAGTAGCACCATCTCCCCATCTATCTCCGTCTCATCGATGAACAATTTGTGTAGATTGGTTGATGTTATTATCTCTCGGTGTTATTTGTTGTTATAGTGGTTGATGTTATGTGTTTTATTGGTGAATGATTCATATTTCCAGATTGTCATATTTATCCATGCCCACTAAATATGTTCACCATGATATCTTGTGAGTAGCTATTGGAAATATGCCCTAGAGGCAATAATATTGTATTATTACGGTTTCATAATTAAGAGTTATATTTTATGCTATAACTGTTATGATCCTGGAATATGTGATTCTGTGGAAACCTCATATGCACGTGTGGAATGATAAACAGTAAAGAGAGAAGGGACAATGCTACTATCCTTTTACCACACTTGTGCTTCAAAGTAGCACCATGATCTTCATGATAGAGAGTCTCCTATGTTGTCACTTTCATAACTAGTGGGAATTTTACATTATAGAACTTGGCTTGTATATTAAAATGATGGGCTTCCTCAAAATGCCCTAGGTCTTCATGAGCAAGTGAGTTGGATGCACACCCACTTAGTTCTTTTGTTGATCTTTCATACACTTATAGCTCTAGTGCATCCGTTGCATGGCAATCCCTACTCACTCACATTGATATCTATTGATGGGCATCTCCATAGCCCGTTGATAAGCCTAGTTGATGTGAGACTATCTTCTCCTTTTTGTCTTCTCCACAACCACCATTCTATTCCACCTATAGTGCTATGTCCATGGCTCACGCTCATGTATTGCGTGAAGATTGAAAATGTTTGAGAACATCAAAAGTATGAAACAATTGCTTGGCTTGTCATCAGGGTTGTGCATGATTTAAATATTTTGTGTGGTGAAGATAGAACATAGCCAGACTATATGATTTTGTAGGGATTCTTTGGACATGTTATTTTGAGAAGACATGATTGCTTTGCTAGTATGCTTGAAGTATTATTATTTTTATGTCAATATTAAACTTTTGTCTTGAATCTTTCGGACCTGAACATTCATGCCACAATAAAGAAAATTACATTGAGAATTATGCTAGGTAGCATTCCACATCAATTTTTTTGTTTTTATCATTTACCTACTCGAGGACGAGCAGGAATTAAGCTTGGGGATGCTTCATACGTCTCCAACGTATCTATAATTATTGATTGTTCCATGCTATTATATTATCTGTTTTGGATGTTTAATGGGCTTTAATATACCTTTTTATATTATTTTTGGGACTAACTTATTAACCAAAGGCCCAGTGCAAATTGTTGTTTTATTGCCTATTTCAGTGTTTCGCAGAAAAGGAATATCAAACGGAATCCAAGCGTAATGAAACCTTCGGGAGAGTTATTTTTGGAACAAACGTGATCCAGGAGACTTGGAGTGGACGTCAAGAAAGAAGCAAGGAGGCCACGAGGCAGGAGGGCGCGCCCCCACCCTCGTGGGCCCCTCGCAGCTCCACCGACGTACTTCTTCCTCCTATATATACCCATATACCCTGAAAACATCCAGGAGCACCACACAACTCTATTTCCACTGTAGCAACCTTCTGTACCCGTGAGATCCCATCTTGGGGCCTTTTCCGGCGCTCCACCGGAGGGGGAATCGATCACGGAGGGCTTCTACATCAACACCATAGCCTCTCCGATGATGTGTGAGTAGTTTACCACAGACCTTCGGGTCCATATTTATTAGCTAGATGTCTTCTTCTCTCTCTTTGGATCTCAATACAAAGTTTCCTCGATTATCTTGGAGATCTATTCGATGTAATTCTTTTTGCGGTGTGTTTGTCGAGATCTGATGAGTTGTGGGTTTATGATCAAGATTATCTATGAACAATATTTGATTCTTGTCTGAAATCTTTTATGCATGATTTAAATATCTTTGCAAGTCTCTTCAAATTATCAGTTTGGTTTGGCCTACTAGATTGATCTTTCTTGCAATGGGAGAAGTGCTTAGCTTTGGGTTCAATCTTGCGGTGTCCTTTCCTAGTGACAGCAGGGGCAGTAAGGCATGTATTGTATTGTTGCCATCGAGGATAAAAAGATGGGGTTTATATCATATTGCTTGAGTTTATCCCTCTACATCATTTCATCTTGTCTAATGTGTAACTTTGTTCTTATGAACTTAATACTCTAGATGCATGCTGGATAGCGGTCGATGTGTGGAGTAATAGTAGTAGATGCAGAATCGTTTCGGTCTACTTGTCGCGGACGTGATGCCTATACACATGATCATGCCTAGATATTCTCATAACTATGCGCTTTTCTATCAATTGCTCGACAGTAATTTGTTCACCCACCGTAGAATTTGCTATCTTGAGAGAAGCCACTAGTGAAACCTATGGCCCCCGGGTCTATCTTCCATCATATTATTTTCCTATCTATTTACTATTTTTATCATTGTTTATTTTGCAATCTTTATTTTCCAATCTATACACAAAAAATACCAAAAATATTTACCTTATTATCTCTATCAGATCTCACTTTCGTAAGTGACCGTGAAGGGATTGACAACCCCTTTATCGCGTTGGTTGCGAGGTTCTTGTTTGTTTGTGCAGGTACTGGGCTACTTGTGTGTTACCTCCTACTGGATTGATACCTTGGTTCTCAAAACTGAGGGAAATACTTACGCTACTTTGCTGCATCACCCTTTCCTCTTCAAGGAAAAACCAACGCATGCTCAAGAAGTAGCAAGAAGGATTTCTGGCACCGTTGCCGGGGAGGTTGCATCAAGTCAAGACATACCAAGTACCCATCACAAACTCTTATCCCTCGCATTACATTATTTGCCATTTGCCTCTTGTTTTCCTCCCCCCCCCCACTTCACCCTTGCCGTTTTATTCGCCCTCTTTTCTGTTCGCCTTTTTCCTGTTCGCCTTCTTTTCGCTTGCCTCTTGTTTGCGTGTGTGTTGGATTGATTGTTTGTCATGATGGCTTAAGATAATACTAAATTGTGTGAATTCTCCAATACCAACAATAATGATTTTATTAGCACTCTGATTGCTCCACTTGCCGATGCTGAATCTTGTGAAATTAATACTGCTTTGCTGAATCTTGTCATGAAAGATCCATTTTCTGGCCTTCCTAGTGAAGATGCCGCTACCCATCTAAACAACTTTGTTGATTTATGTGATATGCAAAAGAAGAAATATGTGATTATGATATTGTTAAATTGAAGCTATTTACGTTTTCGCTTAGAGATCGTGCTAAAACTTGGTTTTCGTCTTTGCCTAAAAATAGTTTTGATTCGTGGAATAAGTGCAAAGATGCTTTTATCTCTAAGTATTTTCCTCCAGCTAAGATCATCTCTCTTAGAAAAGATATCATGAATTTTAAGCAACTTGATCATGAGCATGTTGCACAAGCTTGGGAGAGGATGAAATTAATAATACGTAATTGCCCTACTCATGGATTAAATTTATGGATGATTATACAAAAAAAATTATGCTGGATTGAATTTTGCTTCTAGAAATCTTTTAGATTTGGCCACAGGAGGCACTTTTATGGAAATCACTTTAGGAGAAGCTACTAAACTCCCAGATAATATTATGGTTAATTACTCTCAATGGCACACCGAAAGATCTACTAGTAAAAAGGTTCATGCTATAGAAGAAATTAATGTTTTGAGTGGAAAGTTGGATGAACTTATGAAATTGTTTGCTAATAAGAGTGTTTCTTCTGATCCTAATGATATGCCTTTATCTACTTTGATTGAGAATAATAATGAATCTATGGATGTGAATTTTGTTGGTAGGAACAATTTTGGTAGCAACACTTATAGAGGAAACTTTAATCCTAGGTCGTTTCCTAGTAATTCCTCTAATAATTATGGTAATTCCTACAACAATTCTTATGGAAATTATAATAAGGTACCCTCTGATTTTGAATCTAACATTAAAGAATTTATTAGTTCACAAAAGAGTTTCAATGCTTTGATTGAAGAAAAATTGTCTAAGATTGATGAGTTGGCTAGGAATGTGGATAGGATTTCTCTTGATGTTGATTCTTTGAAACTTAGATCTATTGCACCTAAGCATGATATCAATGAGTCTCTCAAATCCATGAGAATTTCCATTGATGAGTGCAAGGAAAGAACCGTTAGGATATGTGCTAAAAAAGATTGCTTTATAAAAATGTGTTCTTCTAGTTTTCACGATAATAAGGATGAAGATCTAAAAGTGATTGATGTGTCTCCTATTAAATCTTTGTTTTGCAATATGAATCTTGATAATGATGGGACTAGAGATGAGTCAACTTTAGCTAAAAGGCGTCCCACAGATTTGGAGTTTTTAGATCTTGATGCAAAAATTGGTAAAAATGGGATTGAAGAGGTCAAAACTTTACGTAGCAATGAACCCACTATTTTGGATTTCAAGGATTTAATTATGATAATTGACCTCTGATAGATTGTATTTCCTTGTTTCAATCCATGCTAAATTCTCCTCATGCTTATGATCAAAATAAAGCTTTTACCAAACATATCGTTGATGCTTTAATGAAATTTTATGAAGAAAAGCTTGAATTAGAAGTTTCTATCCCTAGAAAACTTTATGATGAGTGGGAACCTACTAATAAAATTAAAATTAAAGATCATGAATGCTATGCTTTATGTGATTTGGGTGCTAGTGTTTCCACGATTCCAAAAACTTTGTGTGATGTGTTAGGTTTCCGTGAATTTGATGCTTGTTCTTTAAATTTGCACCTTGCGGATTCCACTATTAAGAAACCCATGGGAAGAATTAATGATGTTCTTATTGTTTCAAATAGGAATTATGTTCCCGTAGATTCCATCGTTCTTGATATAGATTGCAATCCTTCATGTCCTATTATTCTTGGTAGACCTTTCCTTAGAACGATTGGTGCAATTATTGATATGAAAGAAGGAAACATTAGTCCAATTTCGTTAAGGAAAGGCATGGAACACTTTCCTAGAAACAAAATTAAATTACCTTATGAATCTATTATGAAAGCCACTTATGGATAGCATACCAAAGATGACAATACCTAGATCTATCTTGTTTTTATGCCAGCTAGGGGCGTTAAACGATAGCGCTTGTTGGGAGGCAAACCAATTTTATTTTTGTTTCTTGATTTTTGTACCTGTTTAGTAATAAATAAATAATCTAGCTTCTGTTTAGATGTGATTTTATGTTTTTAATTAGTGTTTGTGCCAAGTAGAACCTTTGGGAAGACTTGGGGGAAGTTTTTGCAATCTTGCGGGAAAAAAGAGAAACTTTAGTGCTCACGAGATTTGCTGCCATTTTTTACTAGAATGTGCGATTAGATTGATTCTTTTTGAAGATGATTAATAGACAAATTCCTCACGTCCACCAATTTATTTCAGAATTTTTGGGGTTACAAAAGTATTCGAAACCTACAGATTACTACAGACTGTTCTGTTTTTGACAGATTATGTTTTTCGTGTGTTGTTTGCTTATTTTGATGAATCTATGGCTAGTATCGGGGGGTATGAACCATATAGAAGTTGGAATACAGTAGTTTTAACACCAATATAAATAAATAATGAGTTAATTACAGTACCTTGAAGTGGTGGTTTGTTTTCTTATACTAACGGAGCTCATGAGATTTTCTGTTGAGTTTTGTGTTGTGAAGTTATCAAGTTTTGGGTAAATATTTGATGGATTTTGGAATAAGGAGTGGCAAGAGCCTAAGCTTGGGGATGCCCAAGGAACCACAAGGTAAAATTCAAGGACAACCAAAAGCCTAAGCTTGGGGATGCCCTGGAAGGCATCCCCTCTTTCGTCTTCTTCCATTGGTAACTTTACTTGAGGCTATATTTTTATTCACCACATGATATGTGTTTTGCTTGGAGCGTCTTGTATGATTTGAGTATTTGATTTTTAGTTTACCACAATCATCCTTGCTGTACACACCTTTTGGAGAGACACACATGAATTGGAATTTATTAGAATACTCTATGTACTTCACTTATATCTTTTGAGCTAGATAATTTTGCTCTAGTGCTTCACTTATATCTTTAAGAGCACGGTGGTGGTTTTATTTTATAGAAATTATTGATCTCTCATGCTTCACTTATATTATTTTGAGACTCTTTTAGAACAGCATGGTAATTTTCTTTGGCTATAAAATTAGTCCTAATATGATAGGCATCCAAGATGGGTATAATAAAAACTATCATAAAAAGTGCATTGAATACTATGAGAAGTTTGCTACTTGATGATTGTTTTGAGATATGAAGATGGTGATGTTAGAGTCATGCTAGTTGAGTAGTTGTGAATTTGAGAAATACTTGTTCTAAAGTTTGCGATTCCCGTAGCATGCACGTATGGTGAACCGTTATGTGATGAAGTCAGAGCATGATTTATTTATTGATTGTCTTCCTTATGAGTGGCGGTCGGGGACGAGCGATGGTCTTTTCCTACCAATCTATCCCTCTAGGAGCATGCGCGTATTAATTTTTTTTGATAACTAATAGATTTTTGTAGTAAGTATGTGAGTTCTTTATGACTAATGTTGAGTCCATGGATTATACACACTCTCACCCTTCCACCATTGCTAGCCTCTCTAGGACCGCGCAACTTTCGCTAGTACCATACACCCACCATTGTCATATTGATTTGCATGATCATGTAGTTGACATCATATTTGTGGCAAGCCACCTTGATAATTCTTTCGTACATGTCACTCTTGACTCATTGCACATCTCGGCACACCGCCGGAGGCATTCACATAGAGTCATATTTTGTTCTAGTATCAAGTTGTAATTTTTCGAGTTGTAAGTAAATAAAAGTGTGATGATCATCATTATTAGAGCATTGTCCCCAATGAGAGAAGGATGATGGAGACTATGATTCCCCCACAAGTCAGGATGAGACTCCGGACGAATATAAAAAAATGAAAAAATGAGAGAAAAAGAGAGAAGGGACAATGCTACTATCCTTTTACCACACTTGTGCTTCAAAGTAGCACCATGATCTTCATGATAGAGAGTCTCCTATGTTGTCACTTTCATATACTAGTGGGAATTTTACATTATAGCACTTGGCTTGTATATTCCAATGATGGGCTTCCTCAAAATGCCCTAGGTCTTTGTGAGCAAGCGAGTTGGATGCAACCCACTTAGCTCTTTTGTTGAGCTTTCATATACTTATAGCTCTAGTGCATCCGTTGCATGGCAATCCCTACTCACTCACATTGATATCTATTGATGGGCATCTCCATAGCCCGTTGATACGCCTAGTTGATGTGAGACTATCTTCTCCTTTTTGTCTTCTCCACAACCACCATTCTATTCCACCTATAGTGCTATGTCCATGGCTCACGCTCATGTATTGCGTGAATATTGAAAAAGTTTGAGAACATCAAAAGTATGAAACAATTGCTTGGCTTGTCATCGGGGTTGTGCATGATTTAAATATTTCGTGTGGTGAAGATAGAGCATAGCCAGACTATATGATTTTGTAGGGATTCTTTGGCCATGTTATTTTGAGAAGACATGATTGCTTTGCTAGTATGCTTGAAGTATTATTATTTTCATGTCAATATTAAACTTTTGTCTAGAATATTTCGTACCTGAACATTCATGCCACAATAAAGAAAATTACATTGAGAATTATGCTAGGTAGCATTCCACATCAAAAATTCTGTTTTTATCATTTACCTACTCGAGAACGAGCAGGAACTAAGATTAGGGATGCTTGACACGTCTCCAATGTATCTATAATTTTTGATTGTTCCATGCTATTATATTATCTGTTTTGGATGTTAAATGGGCTTTAATATACCTTTTTGTATTATTTTCGGGACTAACCTATTAACCAAAGGCCCAGTGCAAATTGGTGTTTTTTTCCTATTTCAGTGTTCCGCAGAAAAGGAATATCAAAAGGAATCCAAACGGAATGAAATCTTCGAAAGAGTTATTTTTGGAGCAAACATGATTCAGGAGACTTGGAGTGGACGTCAAGAAAGAAGCGAGGATGTCCTGAGGCAGGAGGGACGCCTAGGGGGCGTAGGCGCGCCCCCACCCTCGTGGGCCCCTCGCAGCTCCACCGACGTACTTCTTCCTCCTATATATACCCATATACCTTGAAAACATCCAGGAGCACCACGAAACCCTATTTCCACCGCCGCGACCTTCTGTACCCGTGAGATCCCATCTTGGTGCCTTTTCCGATGCTCCGCCGGAGGGGGAATCGATCACAGAGGGCTTCTACATCAACACCATAGCCTCTCCGATGATGTGTGAGTAGTTTACCACATACCTTCGGGTCCATAGTTATTATCTAGATGCCTTCTTCTCTCTCTTTGGATCTCAATACAAATTTCTCCTCGATTCTCTTGGAGATATATTCGATGTAATTCTTTTTGCGGTGTGTTTGTCGAGATCCGATGAAGTATGGGTTTATGATCAAGATTATCTATGAACAATATTTGATTCTTCTCTGAAATCTTTTATGCATGATTTAAATATCTTTGCAAGTCTCTTCAAATTATCATTTTGGTTTGGCCTACTAGATTGATCTTTCTTGTAATGGGAGAAGTGCTTAGCTTTGGGTTCAATCTTGCGGTGTCCTTTCCCTGTGACAGCAGGGGCACCAAGGCACGTATTGTATTGTTTCCATCGAGGATAAAAAGATAGGGTTTATATCATATTGCTTGAGTTTATCCCTCTACATCATTTCATCTTGCCTAATGTGTTACTCCGTTCTTATGAACTTAATACTCTAGATTCATGCTGGATAGTGGTCGATGTGTGGAGTAATTGTAGTAGATGTAGAATCATTTCGGTCCACTTGTCGCGGACGTGATGCCTATATACATGATCATGCCTAGATATTCTCATAACTATGCGTTTTTCTATCAATTGCTCGATAGTAATTTGTTCACCCATCGTAGAATTTGCTATCTTGAGAGAAGCCACTAGTGAAACCTATAGCCCCCAGGTCTATCTTCCATCATATTATTTTCCTATGTATTTACTATTTTTATCATTGTTTATTTTGCAGTCTTTATTTTCCAATCTATACGCAAAAAATACCAAAAATATTTATCTTATTATCTCTATCAGATCTCACTTTCGTAAGTGACCGTGAATGGATTGACAACCCCTTTATCGCGTTGGTTGCGAGGTTCAAGTTTGTTTGTGCAGGTACTAGGTGACTTGTGTGTTACCTCCTACTGGATTGATACCTTGGTTCTCAAAACCGAGGGAAATACTTATGCTACTTTGCTGTGGCACCCTTTCCTCTTCAAGGGAAAACCAACGCATGCTCAAGAGGTAGAAGACCCATCCATTAGCTTAACACTATGGTTGTTTAGTTTATTGCTATTGCTTTCTTCATGACTTATACATGTTCCTATGACCATGAGATTATGCAACTCCCGAATACCGGAGGAACACCTTGTGTGCTATCAAACGTCACTATGTAACTGGGTGATTATAAAGATGCTCTACAGGTGTCTCCGATGGTGTTTGTTGAGTTGGCATAGATCAAGATTAGGATTTGTCACTCCGTGTATCAAAGTGGTATCTCTAGGCCCTCTCGGTAATGCACATCACTATGTTCGGAGTCCCGGATGAGATCACGGACATGACGAGGAGTCTCGAAATGGTCGAGACATAAATATTGATATATTGGAAGGTTATGTTTGGACACCGGAATGGTTTCGGATAGGTTCGGGCATTTTCCGGAGTACCGGGGTGTTACCGGAACCCCTCGGGGGTTAATGGGCCTTCATGGGCCCTAGTGGAAGAGAGGAGGCAGCGGCCAGGTGGAGGCGTGGCCCCCAAGCCCAATCTGAACTGGGTCAGGGTTGGGGGGCGGCCCCCCTTTCCTTCTCTCCCTCTCTTCTTTCCCCCCTTCTCCTTGTAGGAATAGGAAAGGGGGGGGGCGAATCCTACTTGGACTAGGACTACCCCCTTGGGCCCGCCACCCTTGGCCGGCCTCCTCCTCCCTCCCCCTTTATATACGTGGGAGGGGGCACCCCATAGACACACAAGTTGATCTTTTAGCCGTGTGCGGTGCCCCCCTCCACAGTTACACACCTCAGTCATATCGTTATAGTGCTTAGGCGAAGCCCTGCGTCGGTAACTTCATCATCACCGTCACCACGCCACCGTTCTGACGGAACTCACCCTCGGCCTCAGCTGGATCAAGAGTACGTGGGACGTCACCCAGCTGAACATGTGCTAATCGCGGAGGTGCCGTGTGTTCGGTACTTGGATCGGTTGGATCGTGAAGACGTTCGACTACATCAAACGCGTTACTAAACGCTTCCGCTTTCGGTCTACGAGGGTACGTAGACACACTCTCCCCTCTCGTTGCTATGCATCTCCTAGATAGATCTTGCATGATCGTAGGTAAAATCTTTGAAATACTGTGTTCCCAAAAGTGGCATCCGAGCCAGGTTTATGCATAGATGTTATATGCACGAGTAGAACACAAAGAGTTGTGGGCGATAATAGTCATACTGCTTACCAGCATGTCTTACTTTGATTCAGTGGTATTATTGGATGAAGCGGCCCAAACCGACATTACATGTCCGCGTTCATGAGACTAGTTCTACCGACGTGCTTCACACACAAGTGGCTAGTGGGCTTCTGTTTCTCCAGCTTTAGTTGAATCGAGTTTGACTATGCACAGTCCTTGTTGAAGGTTAAAATAGCACACTTGACGAAAAATCATTGTGGTTTTATGCGTAGGTAAGAACGGTTCTTGCTAGAAGCCCGTAGCAGCCACGTAAAACTTGCAACAACAAAGTAGAGGACGTCTAACTTGTTTTTGCAGGGCATGTTGTGATGTGATATGGTCAAGACGTGATGATATATATAAATTGTTGTGAGATGGTCATGTTTTGTAGAAGTTATCGGCAACTAGCAGGAGCCATATGGTTGTCGCTTTATTGTATGAAATGCAATCGCCATGTAATTGCTTTACTTTATCACTAAGCGGTAGCGATAGTCGTAGAAGCAATAGTTGGCGAGACGACAATGATGCTACGATGTAGATCAAGGTGTCAAGCCGGTGATGATGGTGTTCATGATGGTGCTTTGGAGATGGAGATCAAAGTCACAAGATGATGGCCATATCATATCACTTATTTTGATTGCATGTGATGTTTATCTTTTATGCATCTTATTTTGCTTAGTACGGCGGTAGCATTATAAGATGACCTCTGACTAAATTTCAAGGTATAAGTGTTCTCCCTGAGTATGCACCGTTGCTACAGTTCATCGTGCCGAGACACCACGTGATGATCAGGTGTGATAAGCTCTACGTTCAGATACAATGGGTGCAAGCCAGTTTTGCACAAGCAGAATACTGTCAGATTTTGGGTTTCGGCAAAACCCTTGAGGCTCGAACACTAGGGTGCGCACAAAGATATCTCCCCTCTCTAGCTCGCACACTCTACGATCTCACGGCCTAGCTCGACGAACCCAAAGAACACGAGACACAAGATTTATACTAGTTTGGACCACCGTTGTGGTGTAATACCCTACTCCAGTGTGGTGTGGTGGATTGCCTCTTGGGCTAAGGATGAATAGTTACAAGGGAAGAACAGCCATACGAGGAGAGGTGTTCTTGTGCTTGGTGAACTTGAGTGGCTGGGGATGATCTAGATCCGGTCCCCTTCTATGGTGGTGGCTAGTCCTATTTATAGAGGCCTTGGTCCTCCTCCCAAATATTAGGCGGGAAGGGATCCCACAACGACCAAATTCGAAGGGAGACAACTAGTACAAGCTATCCTGACAAAAGTAGTCTTCGCCTGCCAAAGGCTCTGGTGGTGACGCCGTCTTGGGCTCCACGGTGACCTCCGTCCTGTCGTCCTGCTGGTCTTAGTCTTGTTGCATATATATGGAAACCTTTGCCTGATGCATCGGGACTCCTCGTCTGCGCTTTCCTCTTTAGCACCAAAGAGGAAACAAGGACACTGCGCGCTCTAGCGCCCGCCTGGCTCCAGTCGTCATGGCTTGCATCACAGAAACCTCGCGAGGTGTCATGTGCCTTGATTTCTCCGCCCCTCGCGAGCCAGCCTGGCGAGGCCACCCCTGAGATGGTCTTGCATCATCCACCTCGCGACGCTTGGCCCCTCGCAAGGGTCTTGAGTGTTTGCTGGTGAAGATGGGCCGTACAGGGCCGCTGGTGGAGCCACACTACGAGCCGCAGGCAGGCAAGTCTGGGGACCCTGTTCCCAGAATGCCGACAGTAGCCCCCGAACCCAAGGCGCACTCGGGCTTGGCTTCAAGGTGAAGCCAAATGGCAAGCGCGGAGCGCTGCGAGCCCCATCAGCCTGCGGCCATGGTGGGCGCGTGGCGACTGCTTGGACGTGGGCGTCTCCGCTTCCCCATGCTGCCTCGGCAACTGCCCGTCTGACAAAAGGCCAGTGCGGGCAATGCTTGCCTTCATTGCTTTCCTTCGCCTTGCTCCAGATCCCCTCTCTCTCTCCTCGCTTTCGAAATCTCTAGATCTGGTCCGATCTCCTTCCGAGCTTCCGACCAATGGCGCCCCGAAAGCCCAAGGTTGAATTGCCGCCTGCCTGGTATGAGCCGGCTCTGGAGGCACCCAATGTCTCAGCGAAGAACCTTGCTGCGACGCGCCTGCTGACGGCGGGGGAGAACAACGAGAAGGGGAAGACCAAGCTCCGGGCTGGCTCCGCCATGCCCGAGGCTTTGAAGAGCTCCTTCTACCCCTTCTTCATGAGCAGCGTCATCGCCGACCTCGTTCCCCCCTTTGCCGACTACTTCTACGCAGTCCTCCAACACTACTGGTTACAGGCTCTCCACCTCCATCCCAACTCCATTCTTCTCTTGTCAATCTTTGCCTTCTACTGTGAGGCGTATGCCGGGGTGATGCCATCCATGGCACTGCTGCGCCATTTCTTCTTCCTCCGATTCAATGACGGCCACACCACGGGGTGCGCCAACTTCGTCACAGCTGGCAAGGCCAACGCGATCTCGAAGGCCGACAAGAAGGCTGATGGCTTCCGGAGCAAGTGGGTTATGATGGATGCCAAGTGCGTCCACCCACGGCTGAAGCTGCTGACGGAGATGGCCCAGTCTGATGAGGGGTGGTCTCGCGCGAAGCTTATTGACGACCGGGCAAAGGCGGTGCTGGAGAAGACGACTGTTGACCTGAGGCCGGGCAACGCGAAGGCGGCGAAGCTGATGAGGGCCATGCTCCTGAGGGAGTTCCTGACGCTGCGGGTGGCTCCTCTCCACGCGCGCTCGTGCCCCTTGTGGACGCTCGGGGATGGAGAGGACAAGCTTCGCCTGAGCTGAGTCCGGAGTCTTTGTCCGAAGGGGAGCTGGCCGCAGCTCTCCGCCTCTTGGTCGGGGACGACCAAGAGTATCCGCCGAGTGCCCACGCTCCTTTGTTCCTTCGGAAGGACGGGGCGGTGATCGCGGCCGCCATGCCTACCTTTGACGGGCACGGCCTGGTGCCAACGGCTGATACGTCTCCAACGTATCTATAATTTTTGATTGTTCCATGCTGTTATATATATTCTATTTTGGATGTTAATGGGCTTTATTTTACACTTTTATATTATTTTTGGGACTAACCTATTAACCCAAGGCCCAGTGCAAATTGTTGTTTTTTGCCTATTTCAGTGTTTCGCGGAAAAGGAATATCAAACGGAATCCAAACGGAATGAAACCTTCGGGAGAGTATTTTTTTGGAACAAACGTGATCCAGGGGACTTAGAGTGGACGTCAAGAAACAATCGAGGAGGCCACGAGGCAGGGGGCGCGCCTACCCCCTGGGCACGCCCTCCACCCTCGTGGGCCCCTCGTTGCTCCATCGACCTACTTCTTCCTCCTATATATATTCATATACCCCGAAAACATCCAAGAGCACCACGAAACCCTATTTCCACCGCCGCAACTTCTGTACCCAAGAGATCCCATCTTGGGGCCTATTCGGGAGCTCCACCGGAGGGGGCATCGATCATGGAGGGCCTCTACATCAACTCCATGGCCTCTCTGGTGATGTGTGAGTAGTTTACTTCAGACCTTCGGGTCCATAGCTAGTAGCTAGATGGCTTCTTCTCTTTCTTTGGATCTCAATACAATGTTCTCCTCGATCTTCTTGGAGATCTATTGATGTAACTCTTTTTGTGGTGTGTTTGTCGAGATCCGATGAATTGTGGGTTTATGATCAAGTCTATCTATGAACAATATTTGAGTCTTCTCTGAATTATTTTATGCATGATTGGTTATCTTTGCAAGTCTCTTCGAATTATCAGTTTGGTTTGGCCTACTAAATTGATCTTTCTTGCAATGGGAGAAGTGCTTAGCTTTGGGTTCAATCTTGCAGTGCTCAATCCCAGTGACAGAAAGGGAAACAACACGTATTGTATTGTTGCCATCGAGGATAAAAGGATGGGGTTTATATCATATTGCTTGAGTTTATCCCTCTACATCATGTCATCTTACCTAATGCGTTACTCTGTTCTTATGAACTTAATTCTCTAGATGCATGCTGGATAGCGGTCGATGTGTGGAGTAATAGTAGTAGATGCAGGCAGGAGTCGGTCTACTTGTCACGAACGTGATGCCTATATTCATGATCATGCCTATATATTCTCATAACTATGCTCAAATCTATCAATTGCTCGACAGTAATTTGTTCACCCATCGTAATACTTATGCTATCTTGAGAGAAGCCACTAGTGAAACCTATGGCCCCCAGGTCTATTCTCCATCATATAAGTTTCCAATCTATTTTACTTTGCAATTTTTACTTTCAATCTATATCATAAAACTACCAAAAATATTTATCTTATCATTATCATATCTATCAGATCTCACTCTCGTAAGTGACCGTGAAGGGATTGACAACCCCTTTATAGCGTTGGTTGCAAGGTTCTTATTTGTTTGTGTAGGTACGAGGGACTTGCGTGTGGCCTCCTACTGGATTGATACCTTGGTTCTCAAAAACTGAGGGAAATACTTACGCTACTTTGCTGCATCTCCCTTTCCTCTTCAAGGGAAAACCAACGCAGTGCTCAAGGGGTAGCAAGAAGGATTTCTGGCGCCGTTGTCGGGGAGTCTACGCACAAGTCAAGACATACCAAGTACCCATCACAAACTCTTATCCCTCACATTACATTTATTTGCCATTTTCCTCTCGTTTTCCTCTCCCCCACTTCACCCTTGCCATTTTATTCGCCCTCTTTCTCCGTTCCCCTTCTCTTTTCTAGTTCGTCTCTTTTTGCTTGTTTCTTGTTTGCTTGTGTGTTGGATCGCTTGCTTGTCATGATGGCTCAAGATAATACTAAATTGTGTGACTTTGCCAATACCAACAACAATGATTTTATTAGCACTCTGGTGCCGAATCTTGTGAAATTAATGCTGCTTTGCTGAATCTTGTCATGAAAGATCAATTTTGATGCGGAGCATTCCAAGATCATCCCCATGGACGCACCTACACCTCCAACGACACCACTTGGACCAATGCCACGGTCCCGAGCCAAGGTTATCGAAGATAAGGTGAACTCACTCCTCTCCGAACTTCCACTTTCTATGCATAAGATATGGCTACTACCTAAGTCCAAGGTGTTGTGCATGATTAGGCACCATGAGGACCCGCCCAAAGATGCGCATGAAGATGTACAAGTACCCAAGTCCACGGATGAGGAGAACCAACATAAGGAACCAAGAACATCTCCCAGGCCCCGAACATCCGGCCATGACCCCGGACATCCGGCCCCTGGAGCGTCATCCACTACGGCAGCTCAGCCGCCAGAAGCTACAAGCCCCGGACATCCGGCCCAGACAGCCCGGACATCCGGCCTCTCCCGAGCCCCCGGACATCCGGCCACTAGCCCGGAAATCCGTCCCCTCCGAACCCGAGAGCAACAAATGCCACCACTCTAGCCCATACATCCGGCCTCCCCTTCCTGGACATCCGGCGTCGCCTGAAAGCCTGGACATCTGGCCCGACCAGCCCGGACATCCGACCTCCCCTGTTTGCGCATAGTGAAGGGCCGAGGCCCGTGTATCCCTTCGCCCCCTAGACTATATATACTCCACCTCGCCCAACTTTCTAGGGTTAGCAAAGGATTAGCTCATATTTTGTGTGAGAGCTTTGCTCATCCACTTGGATACCTTCTCCTCGGAGATTCGAGCCTCCACCGGAGAAGATCCCCCAAGCGGATTCAAGACCCCTCTTTAGGGAAGAACATCAAGACCTCCTCACGGAGAAGACCGGTTACCGTGTATCGTCCCTAGTTGATCGTGGATTGTGTATCTTACTTTATGTACTCGAGGATCTAGCATATGTGTGACTATTTCTTGTTGGTTTAGTGTTTTCTCCCGTGTTTCCTCTTGTGTTCTTCCCTATTTTCCCCTTGTTTCCCTTGTGTTCTTTGCCGGATCCGCTCCTTTCGTGAAAGATCATGCGATTAGGGTTCTACCCTACATCATCTTGGTATCAACAGCCAGGTTGATCACGATTTCGGAGCCTCCCCGTTGTGTTTCTAGCCTTGTTTTGTTGTTTTTCGTCCTAATTCGAAAATTCCCCACCAAAAATAGCCCTATTTTTTGTGATTTGTTGGTGTGTTGAGATTTTGTTGGTTTGGATCCGTGGATTTGCTTTGTTTTGAGTGGATCTAGCTTCCCATCCATTTTCCCCAATTTCCATCCACAAATTCCTCCGAACTTCGCCCGGATTTGACCTCTCCACGCGGTGTTCATCCCATTCATCCCCGGATCCAGAGCTCGAACATCCGGCCTGTCAAGCCCGGACATCCGACCCCTGGCAGCAACATCTCCATCCGCCGCTCGTTTTCCATCCATTTTTCACCAAATTTTGTTCCGGTGCCCACCATAGACCACATATACTTCTGCATACCTCCACCACTTCCGCATAACCCAACCATTTTGGCACGTTTTGCTCTCCGACACATTTGCTACTTCGAGGTTTGAGAATTTGAGTTGTGGTACCGTATCCTTTTGTGTTTCAGCTATCTAGGTACGGTTCGACATCGACATCACCGCCGCTCATCTTCGCCGCGGACGCGTCCTACATCGTCACCGCCGTCCTACATTGTCACCGCCGTCCTACATCGTTATCAACAACGACCACCTCGCCTACACCTTGGTATTCGTGCCACCATCACCATACCGGAAGTAAGACCGGTAACCTCATCTTGGTATTGGACATATCACTCTTGCCATTACATTGATAGCCATTATATCCTTACTCCTTTGCGTTGCTTACCCATCAAGACTAGCCATTGAGTATTGCCAACAACGAGACTTGTGCACATTAGTGATCATACTTCTCATGTCATCCATATATCATTGTTTCATATATTGGTATCATCTCTTGTGTCACAAAGTTGTCATCGCATACTCACTTGCCATATCGGTTTGTCAAGCATTGCATGAGAAAAGAGATCAAACATCAAAGAGCCAAACAAGCTTTTAAGCAAAGAGGAAAGATAAGCATAGAGATTTTAAGCAAGAACCATATCATCATACAACATTAAGATTGTCATACTCGATCATCTTGGATCATATCATAGCAACACCTTACATAGAGCATATTTGGGATAGAAGTTGTTGCATTTTTGCTAAGTAGGTTGTGCACAAGTTCTTGTATTCGCCTATTGTGCAATCGTGCTAGCGTCTCTCTAGTGTTGTGCAACAAGAGCATTTTTGTGGATTCCACATTTTGGCTCACCCGTGGTTGCACGACCCCACTTATCTTTTTGCGTGTGTGTTCCCGTGTACCTTATATGCTTGGTCTACTTGTTACATTGCATCTTGCGAATCTTTTCCAACATTATTGAAGCTCACTTACAATTGCATCAAATTTTGTGCCACCATCCTAACCAAGCTCCACCAAAAGCTTTTACTTGTGTAGGTGTGAGAAACTGACAAGAGCTAGTACCAATTGTGCTATTTCCTTGTCCTACATTGGAGTGATCCTCGATCCACTTTCAACTTCGGCCAAGGTACATTTGGTACTTGTTCTTCTCTTTCTACCACTCACATTTGTATTGGAATGATGGATAGGCCAAGTACTTCTACCAACCCACTCTTCATGGAGCAGGACAATGACATGAACTCCTTCGTCACCAAGAGTCACCTCTTTGGTGCACAATGTGCTTTGCATCAAGAGCAACAAGCTATGAGTGAACGCATCGACAACCTTGCCGCCGACTTGCGACTTTCAGAGCAACGTACAAGGGACTACTTCGACCACAAGCTCAACGATCACAAGCAAGAGAATGACACAAGGATGGACGAAATTCGTGCTTTGTTGCTCAACCACTCTTCTTCCACTTCAAGAAGGAGCCGTTCAAGCCGCCACTCCGACTTCACCCTCTCCGGCTCAAGTACAACGACATCGAACACTCTTCGTCGAGCCGCGCGCAATGATCGTCAAGCAAGCCTCAATCCCCTACGCGACACCGACTCTCAAGAGCGCCGACAACATCAAAATTAAGAGGCCTTTGCGCTAGCACGAGAACATCAACGACAACGACAACATGAAGAGGAAGAGCGAGCGCGTCTACACCAAAATGCTAAAGATGCCGAGGCACAACGTCAAGAAAAACAACTCCGTGATGCTCAAGCACTTGAGGCACAACAAGCTCTACGTGATTCATGTCGAGCCGTAGCCGACCGAGGCCGGCAAGCTCGTGAACATGCCGAAGCACTTCGCGAAGAAGTCCGCGAGAGGATTTATCAAGCTCGCGTGCACCGTCAAGTTCCTCCTCGAGCTCGACAAGCTCCTCCACAAGCACATCAAGGACAACAAGTTCCTCAAGATCATGAAGACAATGGAGATCCTCCACGACAAGAGCAACAAGAGGTTGAGAACCCTCCGCGCGAAGAGCACAACGAGTTGAACAATCGTCAACAACATGGGAGTCATCATCCCCGACCCCAACACAATGAAGAGCAACGCTATGGCAAGCTCAAGTTCTACGGAAGCAACGATCCCGAAGAGTACCTTTAATGGGAATTGAAAGTTGACAAGATCTTCCGTTTGCACAATTATGAAGAAGAGAAGAAGATCGCGATGGCATCCCTTGAGTTCCAAGACTATGTCCTCATTTGGTGGGAACAAATCATAGAGCGCCGAGAGGCAAGAGGTGAACCACCCATCACTACTTGGGCGCAAATGAAGGATGTTATGAGAGCACGCTTCGTACCTACCTACTACAACCGCGACCTCTTCAAGAAACTCCAACAACTCAAGCAAGGAACCAAGAACGTTGAAGAGTACTACAAGGAGATGGATATTGCAATATACGAGCCAATGTCACAGAAGATGATGAGCAAACAATGGCACATTTCTTGAATGGACTCAATCATCCCATCAAGAAGATCGCCGACTTCCAGCCATACTCAAATCTCATCGAGTTAGTGCACCAAGCTATGAAAGCGGACCGCCAAGAGCAAGATGATTTCAAGTATTCCAAGTTCTCATCCAAGTCCTACGGCTTCTCCAACAACCAAGCTTCAAGCACTCCAACACCGACTACAAAGCCTTCTACTACCAACACCGACAAGTCGAGTTCCAAGAAAGCTTCGTCAACTACAAGCCATCCTACTACGAGCAACTTCAAGCCGAGAGCTTCATCATCATCAACCCCAACCGATGAGACCGTCAAGACGAGTTCCTTCAAGTCTTTCACTTGCGGAGGCCGAGGCCACAACTCATATGAGTGCACCAACAAGCGAACCATGGTCTTCAATGACGATGGCACTTATGACTCCATGAGTGAAGGTGAAATGGAAGCCCTTGAGCAAGTCGCCATGCACCGCCAAGTGAACAATGAAGAAGAACAAGTCTTTTGCGATGAAGACTCAAGTCCCGCCCTTGTTGTCTCCAAAGTTTTGACTCTCCAACATCACCAAGAAGAAGACCAACAATGCCACATATTCCACACCAAGGCCGGCATCAATGGACGATCCGTCAAGGTCATCATCGATGGAGGGAGTTGTCATAATCTCGCAAGTGAAGAACCTTGTTCCAAGCTCCAATTTCCCAAGATGAAGCATCCACATCCATACAAAGTGCAATGGCTTAGTGACTCCGGCACGATCCAAGTCGAGCACCGAGTACAAGTCTCCTTCAAAATTGGCACCTACGAAGACACCTTGGAGTGCGACGTCGTTCCAATGACCGTTTTCCATCTTCTCCTTGGACGCCCATGGCAATTTGATAGATGAGTCGTCCACAACGGCCGAACGAACCACTACATCTTCAAGATGAAGGGCAAGGATTGCGTCCTTCATCCAATGTCACCAAGTCAAGTGATCGCCGACAAGCAAGCCACCCATCATGGAGATCATAGTGAGAGAGCGAGCCACCAAAATAAGAGTGAGCGCCACAAGCCCAAATTGAACACTTCCACGATGAGAGAAAAGAAGAACCTAGTCCTATTTGCCACCAAAAGTGAGATAAGAGGAGTGTGTGAGAACCCATCTAGTGTCCTACACTATGTTCTCGTGTGCAAGGACAATGCACCACAAACTAACACTTCTCACACTCTTCCTCTAGTGTTGTCTTCTCTTTTGCAGGAATTTCAAGATGTTTTCCCCGATGAGCTACCTCCGGGTCTACCTCCTCTACGAGGCATTGAGCACCGAATCGACCTCATCCCCGGAGCACCTCTTCCGAACAAAGCTCCATACCGTGTCAACCCCGAAGAAACCAAAGAAATACAAAGGCAAGTAAAGCATCTCATAGACCATGGACATGTGCGTGAAAGTTTGAGCCCTTGTGCCGTCCCGGTCATTCTTGTGCCAAAACGTGACGGTAGCTTTCACATGTGCTCCGATTGTAGACCTATCAATGCTATCACCGTTCAATATAGGTATCCCATTCCACGCCTAGACGATATGCTTGATGAGCTTAGCGGTGCCACTATCTTTTCCAAAATTGATCTTAAGAGTGGTTACTATCAAATCCGCATACAAGAGGGTGATGAATGGAAAACCGCCTTCAAAACCAAGTTTGGTTTGTATGAGTGGTTAGTCATGCCTATGGGTCTCTGTAGGCACCGGGTACTTTTATGCGTCTTATGAATCATGTCTTTCGCCCTTACATTGGTATATTTGTTGTGGTCTACTTTGATGATATCCTTGTTTATAGCAAATCTCTTAGAGATCATGTCACCCATGTTCGAACCGTTTTGCAAACTCTTCAAAAAGAGCATCTCTATGCTAATATGGAGAAATGCCTTTTTGGCGTTGATAAGCTCATTTTCTTAGGTTTTGTTGTGTCCTCCAAGGGTGTTCATGTTGATGAGTCCAAGATCAATGCTATTAAGACTTGGCCACAACCAACCAACTTGCATCAAGTGCGTAGTTTTCTTGGCCTTGCGGGTTTCTATCGTTGCTTTGTGAAGGATTTTAGCACCATTGCTTCGCCTTTACATGCTTTGAGCAAGAATAATGCGCCTTTTGTTTGGGGACCACCCCAAGATACCGCATTCAATGAGCTTAAGAATTTGCTTACTCATGCTCCCGTGCTTGCTTTACCCAACTTTGACAAGCCTTTTGAGATTAATTGCGATGCTAGTGGTAATGGCATAGGAGGTGTGTTAGCACAAGAGAAGTGCCCCATAGCTTACTTTAGTGAGAAACTTTCCGGAGGACAACTCAATTACCCCATCTATGACAAAGAGCTATATGCTTTAGTCCGCGTTTTGCATGAATGGGAACATTACCTTCGTCCCCATGAATTTATCATTCATACCGATCATGAGACTCTCAAGTATCTTAAGGGTCAAACCAAGTTGAACAAGCGTCATGCTAAATGGAGTGAATTTATTGAGTCTTTTCCTTATGTCATCAAGTACATCAAGGGTAATGAAAACATCGTAGCGGATGCTCTTTCCCGCATATGCATGCTTGTTACACAACTTGAGTTAGATGTCATTGGCTTCGAGCATATCAAAGACTTGTATGAGCATGACGCAACTTTTGCTACTCCTTATGCCAAGTGTTTGTTGCATACATCTTGGGAACGCTATTACATCAAAGATGGATATCTTATGCGAGCTAACAAACTTTGCATCCCCGAGTCTTCTCTTTGTTTGTTGCTATTGCAAGAATCTCATGGAGGAGTCTTAATGGGACATTTCGGGCGCGACAAGACGTTCGCCACGCTCTCGAAGAACTACTTTTGGCCCAAGATGTTTCGGGACGTCAATCGTTTCACCAACCAATGCTCTACATGTCGCAAAGCTAAGTCCAAAGCTCAATCTCATGGCCTCTATATGCCTCTACCAATTCCATACCAACCATGGGAAGACATTAGCATGGACTTTGTACTTGGTTTGCCTAGGACTCAAAATGGGAAAGATTCAATATTTGTCGTTGTCGACCATTTATCAAAAATTGCACATTTTATTCCTTGCAACAAGATAGACGATGCTTCACATGTTGCTAATCTCTTTTGTAGGGAAATATTGCGTCTACATGGAGTGCCAAAGACTATCGTCTCGGACCGCGACGTCAAGTTCCTTAGCTACTTTTGGAAGACCCTATGCGCCAAGCTTGGAATCAAGCTACTCTTCTCCACGGCTTACCACCCTCAAACCGACGGCCAAACGGAGGTGACAAACCGCACACTCTCCGCTCTACTTCGAGTAATCCTCAAGAAGAACATCAAGGAGTGGGAGGAGTGCCTACCTATCGCCGAGTTCGCCTACAACCGCGCAAGACACTCAACAACCGGCAAGTCCGCATTCGAGGTCGTCTACGGATTCAACCCTTTGTCACCATTGGATATTCTCCCTCTACCACTCAAAGAGCGCATCAATTTGGACGCAAGTGCACGAGCGACCCATCTCAAGAAGGTCCATGAAGATACAAGAAACACCATCGAGTTCCAAGTAAAATGCCTTGCAACCAAGCTCAACGTCAACAAGCACCCTATGATATTCAACATTGGAGACCTCATGTGGCTACACCTTCGCAAGGACCGCTTTCCCCAAGAACGCAAGTCCAAACATCGACCATGCGCGGATGGACCATTCAAGGTGTTTGCACGCTACAACAACAACGCATACAAGATCGACATCCCTCGTGACAAGTACTCCGTGAGCGACATCTTCAACGTCAAAGATCTCTCGCCCTACCATGGTGATGAGGATTTCGATCCGAGGATGAATCTTCCCCAAGAGAGGGGAGATGATGCGGAGCATACCAAGATCATCCCCATGGACGCACCTACACCTCCAACGACACCACTTGGACCAATGACATGGGCCCGAGCCAAGGCTATCGAAGATAAGGTGAACTCACTCCTCTCCGAACTTCCACTTTCTATGCATGAGACATGGCTACTACCTAAGTCCGAGGTGTTGTGCATGATTAGGCACCAAGAGGACCCGCCCGAAGATGCGCATGAAGATGTACAAGTCCGCAAGTCCACGGATGAGGAGAACCAACGGAAGGAGCCAAGAACATCTCCCAGGCCCCAGACATCCGGCCATGACCCCGGACATCCGGCCCCTGGAGCGTCATCCACTAAAGCAGCTCAACCGCCAGAAGCTACAGGCCCCGGACATCCGGCCCAGACAGCCCGGACATCCGGCCTCTCTCGAGCCCCCGGACATCCGACCACCAGCTCGGAAATCCGTCCCCTCTGAACCCGAGAGCAATAAGTGCCACCACTCCAGCCCGGACATCTGGCCTCCCTAGCCCGGACATCCGGCGTCGCCTGAAAGCCCGGACATCTAGCCCGACCATCCCGGACATCCGGCCTCCCCAGTCTGCGCACAGTGAAGGGCCGAGGCCCGTGTATCCCTTCTCCCCCTAGACTATATATACCCCACCTCACCCAACTTTCTAGGGTTAGCAAAGGATTAGCTCATATTTTGTGTGAGAGCTTTGCTCATCCACTTGGATACCTTCTCCTCGGAGATTCGAGCCTCCACTGGAGAAGATCCCCCAAGCGGATTCAAGACCCCTCTTTATGGAAGAACATCAAGACCTCCTCATGGAGAAGACCGGTTACCGTGTATCGTCCCTAGTTGATCGTGGATCGTGTATCTTACTTTATGTACTCGAGGATCTAGCATATGTGTGACTATTTCTTGTTGGTTTAGTGCTTTCTCCCGTGTTTCCTCTTGTGTTTTCCCCTATTTTCCCCTCGTTTTCCTCGTGTTCTTTGCGGGATCCGCTCCTTTCATGAAAGACCAGGCGATTAGGGTTGTACCCTACATCAAATTTGTCGGCCTTCCTAGTGAAGATGCCGCTACCCATCTTAATAACTTTGTTGATTTATGTGATATGCAAAAGAAGAAAGATGTGGAAAATGATATTGTTAAACTGACGCTATTTCCGTTTTCGCTTAGAGATCGTGCTAAATCTTGGTTTTCGTCTTTGCCTAAAAATAGTATTGATTCATGGAATAAGTGCAAAGATGCTTTTATCTCAAGTATTTTCCTCCCGCTAAAATCATCTCTCTTAGGAATGATATTATGAACTTTAAACAACTAGATCATGAGCATGTTGCACCATCTTGGGAAATGATGAAATTAATGATCCGTAATTGCCCTACTCATGGTTTGAATCTTTGGATGATTATACGAAATTTTTATGCCGGATAGCAATTTGCTTCTATAAATATTTTAGACTCAACCGCGGGAGGTACTTTTATGGAAATCACTTTAGGAGAAGCTACTATACTCCTATATAATATTATGGTTAATTATTCTCAATGGCACACTAAAAGATCTACTAGTAAACAGGTGCATGCAATAGAAGAAATTAATGTTTTGAGTGGAAAGATGGATGAACTTATGAAATTGTTTGCTAATAAGAGTGTTCCTTCTGATCCTAATGATGTTCCTTTGTATACTTTGATTGAGAATAATAATGAATCTATGGATGTGAATTTTGTTGGTAGGAACAGTTTTGGTAATAACACGTATAGAGGTAATTTTAATCCTAGGCCGTTTCCTAGCAATTCCTCTAATAATTATGTTAATTCCTACACAATTCTTATGGAAATTATAATAAGGTACCCTCTGATTTTGAATCTAATATTAAAGAATTTATTAGTTCGCAAAAGAGTTTCAATGCTTTTATTGAAGAAAAATTGTCTAAGATTGATGAGTTGGCTAGGAACATGGATAGGATTTCTCTTGATCTTGATTATTTGAAACTTATATCTATCCCACCTAAGCATGATATCAACGAGTCTCTCAAAGCCATGAGAATTTCCAGTGATGAGTGCAAAGAAAGAACCGCTAGGATGCGTGCTAAAAAAGATTGCTTTGTGAAAGCGTGTTCTTCTAGTTTCCATGATAATAGTGATGAAGATCTAAAAGTTATTGATGTGTCTCCTATTAAATCTTTGTTTTGCAATACGAATCTTGATAATGATGGTACTGGAGATGAGTCAACTTTAGTTAGAAAGCGTCCCAATGATTCGGAGTTTTTAGATCTTGATTCAAAAATTGATAAAAGTGGGATTGGAGAGGTCAAAACTTTGGATAGCAATAAACCCACTATTTTGGATTTCAAGGAATTTAATTATGATAATTGCTCTTTGATAGATTGTATTTCCTTGTTACGATCTGTGCTAAATTCTCCGCATGCTTATGGTCAAAATAAGGCTTTTACCAAACACATCGTTGATGCTTTGATGCAATCTTATGAAGAAAAACTTGAATTGGAAGTTTCTATCCCTAGAAAACTTTATGATGAGTGGTAACCTACTATTAAAATTGAAATTAAAAATCATGAATGCTTTGCTTTGTGTGATTTGGGTGCTAGTGTTTCCACGATTCCAAAAACTTTGTGTGATTCGCTAGGTTTCCGTGAATTTGATGATTGCTCTTTAAATTTGCATCTTGCCAATTCCACCATTAAGAAATCTATGGGAATAATTAATGATGTTCTTATTGTTGCAAATAGGAATTATGTGCCCGTAGATTTCATTGTCTTTGATATAGATTGCAATCCTCCATGTCCTATTATTCTTGGTAGACCTTCCTTAGAACGATCGGTGCAATTATTGATATGAAAGAAGGGAATATTAGAGTCCAATTTCTGTTAAGGAAAGGCATGGAACACTTTCCTAGAAATAAAATGAAATTACCTTATGAATCTATTATGAGAGCCACTTATGGATTGCCTACCAAAGATGGCAATACCTAGATCTATCCTTGCTTTTACGCCTAGCTAGGGGCGTTAAACGATAGCGCTTGTTGGGAGGCAACCCAATTTTATTTTTGTTCCTTACTTTTTGATTCTGTTTAGTAATAAATAATTCATCTAGCGTCTGTTTAGATGTGGTTTTATGCTTTTATTTAGTGTTTGTGCCAAGTAGAACCTTTGGGAAGACTTGGGGAAAGTCTTTGTGATCTTGCTGTAAAAAAAAAAACTTTAGCGCTCATGAGAATTGCTACCATTTTTTATTAAGAGTGATATTTAGTTAATTCTTTTTGCAGATGATTAATAGATAAATTACTCATGTCCCGCAATTTATTTGAGAATTTTTGGGGTTCCAGAAGTAGTCGAAAACTACAGATTACTACAGACTGTTCTGTTTTTGACAGATTCTGTTTTTCGTGTGTTGTTTGCTTATTTTAATGAATCTATGGCTATTAATAGAGTTTATGAACCATATAGAAGTTGGAATACAGTAGGTTTAACACCAATATAAACAAATAATGAGTTCGTTACAGTACCTTGAAGTGGTAGTTTGTTTTCTATTACTAACGGAGCTCATGATATTTTCTATTTGAGTTTTGTGTTGTGAAGTTTTCAAGTTTTGGGTAAGGATTTGATGCATTATGGAACAAGGAGTGGAAAGAGACTAAGCTTGGGGATGCCCAAGGAACCCCAAGTTAAAATCCAAGGACAACCAAAAGCCTGAGCTTGGGGATGCCCCGGAAGGCATCCCCTCTTTTGTTTTCGACCATCGGTAACTTTACTTGGAGCTATATTTTTATTCACCACATGATATGTGTTTTGCTTGGAGAGTCTTGTATGATTTGGGTCTTTGCTTTTTAGTTTACCACAACCATCCTTGCTGTACACACCTTTTGGGAGAGACACGCATAAATTGGAATTTGTTAGAATACTCTATGTGCTTCACTTATATTTTTTGAGCTAGATAATTTTGCTCTAGTGCTTCACTTATATCTTTTTAGAGCACGGTGGTGGTTCCATTTTATAGAAATAATTGATCTCTCATGCTTCACTTATATTATTTTGAGAGTCCTTTAGAACAGTATGGTAATTTGCTTTGGGTATGAATTTAGTCCTAATATAATAGGCATCCAAGATCTGTATAATAAAAACTATCATACAGAAAGTGCATTGGATATTATGAGAAGTTTGATACTTGATAATTGTTTTGAGAGATGAAGATGGTGATATTAGAGTCATGCTAGTTGAGTAGTTGTGGAGTTGAGAAATACTTGTGTTAAAGTTTGTGATTCCCGTAGCATGCACGTATGGTGAACCGTTATGTGATGAAGTTGGAGCATGATTTATTTATTGATTGTCTTCCTTATGAGTGGCGGTCGGGGACGAGCGATGGTCTTTTCCTACCAATCTATCCCCCTAGGAGCATGCGTGTAGTACTTTGTTTCAATAACTAATAGGTTTTTGCAATAAGTATGTGAGTTCTTTATGACTAATGTTGAGTCCATGGATTATACACACTCTCACCCTTCCACCATTGCTAGCCTCTCTAATACCACGCACCTTTCGCCGGTATCACACCCACCATATACCTTCCTCAAAACAGCCACCATACCTACCTATTATGGCATTTCCATAGCCATTCCAAGATATATTGCCATGCAACTTTCCACCGTTCCATTATTATGACACGCTTCATCATTGTCATATTGCTTTGCATGACCATGTAGTTGACATCGTATTTTTTGCAAAGCCACCATTCATAATTCTTTCGCACATGTCACTCTTGATTCATTGCGTATCCCGGTACTCCGTCGGAGGCATTCACATAGAGTCATATTTTGTTCTAAGTATGGAGTTGTAATTCTTGAGTTGTAAGTAAATAAAGTGTGATGATCATCATTATTAGAGCATTGTCCCAAGTGAGGAAAGGATGATGGATACTATGATTCCCCCACAAGTCGGATGAGACTCCGGACGAAAAAAAGAAAAAGAAAAGGAGGCCATAAAAAAGGGAAAAGGCCCAAAAAATGAGAGAAAAAGAGAGAAGCAATGTTACTATCCTTTTACCACACTTGTGCTTCAAAGTAGCACCAAGATCTTCATGATAGAGAGTCTCATATGTTGTCACCTTCATATACTAGTGGGGATTTCACATTATAGAACTTGGCTTGTATATTCCAATGATGCGCTTCCTCAAAATGCCCTAGGTCTTCATGAGCAAGCAAGTTGGATGCACACCCACTTAGTTTCTTTTGTTGAGCTTTCATACACTTATAGCTCTAGTGCATCCGTTGCATGGCAATCCCTACGCACTCACATTGATATCTATTAATGGGCATCTCCATAGCCCATTGATACGCCTAGTTGATGTGAGACTATCTTCTCCCTTTTTGTCTTCTCCACAACCACCATTCTATTCCACCTATAGTGCTATATCCATGGCTCACGCTCATATATTGCGTGAAGATTGAAAAAGTTTGAGAACATCAAAAGTATGAAATAATTGCTTGGCTTGTCATCGGGGTTGTGCATGATTTAAATATTTTGTGTGGTGAAGATAGAGCATAGCCAGACTATATGATTTTGTAGGGATAACTTTCTTTGGCCATGTCATTTTGAGAAGACATGATTGATTAGTTAGTATGCTTGAAGTATTACTATCTTTATGTCAATATTAAATTTTATCTTGAATCTTTCGGATCTGAATATTCATGCCACAATAAAGAGATTTACATTGAGAGTATTCTAGAAAGCATTCCGCATCAAAAATTCTATTTTTTTCATTTACCTACTCGAGGACGAGCAGGAATTAAGCTTGGGGATGCTGGTACGTCTCCAATGTATCTATAATTTTTGATTGTTCCATGCTGTTATATATTCTGTTTTGGATGTTAATGGGCTTTATTTTACACTTTTATATTATTTTTGGGACTAACCTATTAAGCCAAGGCCCAGCGCAAATTGCTATTTTTTTGCCTATTTCAGTGTTTCGCAGAAAAGGAATATCAAACGGAATCCAAACGGAATGAAACCTTCGGGAGAGTTATTTTTGGAACAAATGTGATCCAAGGGAGTTGGAGTGGACGTCAAGAAACAATCGAGGAGGCCACGAGGGGGGAGCCTAACCCCCCTATGCGCGCCCTCCACCCTCGTGGCCCCCTCGTTGCTCCACCGACCTACTTCTTCCTCCTATATATATTCATATACCCCGAAAACATCCAAGAGCACCACGAAACCCTATTTCCACGGCTGCAGCCTTCTGTACCCAAGAGATCCCATCTTGGGGCCTTTTCCGGAGCTCCGCTGAAGCGGACATCGATCATGGAGGGCCTCTACATCAACTCAATGGCCTCTCCGGTGATGTGTGAGTAGTTTACTTCAGACCTTCGGGTCCATAGCTAGTAGCTAGATGGCTTCTTCTCTCTCTTTGGATCTCAATACAATGTTCTCCTCGATCTTCTTGGAGATCTATTCGATGTAACTCTTTTTGCGGTGTGTTTGTCGAGATCCGATGAATTGTGGGTTTATGATCAAGTCTATCTATGAACAATATTTGAATCTTATTTGAATTCTTTTATGCATGATTTGTTATCTTTGCAAGTCTTTTCGAATTATCAATTTGATTTGGCCTACTAGATTGATCTTTCTTGCAATGGGAGAAGTGCTTAGCTTTGGGTTCAATCTTGGGTGCTCGATCCCAGTGACAGAAAGGGAAACGACACATATTGTATTGTTGCCACTGAGGATAAAGATGAGGTTTATATCATATTGCTTGATTTTATCCCTCTACATCATGTCATCTTACCTAATGCGTTACTCTATTCTTATGAACTTAATACTCTAGATGCATGCTGGATAGCGGTCGATGTGTGGAGTAATAGTAGTAGATGCAGGCAGGAGTCGGTCTACTTTTCACGGACGTGATGCCTATATTCATGATCATGCCTAGATATTCTCATAACTATGCTCAATTCTATCAATTGCTCGACAGTTATTCGTTCACTCACCGTAATACTTATGTTATCTTGAGACAAGCCACTAGTGAAACCTATGGCCCCCGGGTCTATTCTCCATCATATAAGTTTCCAATCTATTTTACTTTGCAATTTTTAATTTCAATCTATATCATAAAAATACCAAAAATATTTATCTTATTATTATCATATCTATCAGATATCACTCTCGTAGGTGACAATGAAGGGATTGACAACCCCCTTCATCGCGTTGGTTGCGAGGTTCTTATTTGTTTCTGTAGGTATGAGGGACTTGCATGTGGCCTCCTACTGAATTGATACCTTGGTTCTCAAAAACTGAGAAAAATACTTATGCTACTTTGCTGCATCACCCTTTCCTCTTCAAGGGAAAACCAACGCAGTGCTCAAGCGGTAGCACCGGCGCCCTCCGAAGTCCTGGTGGCGACGGCGACGGTGGACGTGTCTTCCGACGATTCCCGTGGGGATGGCGGGGATGAGGAGGACGAGGAGCGCGACTCGGAGGTGACCCCTGAGGGGATGCGGGAGACCTCCCCCTTGTGCAAGGCCGACATCCTCCGCACCCTGCCTGATAACGACAATGATGTCGGCGTCCTCCTGGAGAGAGGGGAGTCGCCCATGGTTCCGATGAAGGGCAGGTCGGCGATGCTCTCCCGGGACGACGCTCCTGCCTCACCGCCGCCTGGAGCTACTTCCGGTCCAGCTGCTGCCCCTGCTTTTGCTCCGAGAGCCGACGTGCCCACGCCTCAGGCTGCGAGGCTCTCTGGCTTCAAGCTTATGAAGCGGAGGGACTATGCCGCGGTGGACCAGTAAGTGTTATCGTCCTGCCTTGTTCTTGCTTCTGCTGCTCGTTTCTGACTCTTCTTCTTCGCTGTGCAACTAGGCCGACGCATACGGCGAAGAGGAGAAGGGAGGGCGAGGTGGTACTACTCGAGCCCAGATCGCTTCCTGCGGCTGCAGCCCTCTCCATGAGTAAGGGCGGCAACGGCGCTCGTGCCTCTCTAGGCCGATCATCCTCGCACGGCTGGGTGGAGCATCCTCGGGAGGAGTCAGTCCCCGTGGCCTCGCTGGCTCCGGAGGTGCCAGCGTCCGGCTCGGGCGCTGGGGTCCCCGAGGCTCAGGAGCCTCTGGCCTCTTAGGCCATGGTGATGACGACGCCTCCTCTTCCTCCTCCTGCCACATTGTTGTCCCCGGGTTCTTCCATCTCTCCTGACGTCCTGGAGCGGGCTCTTTCTGCGATGGCCCTGCTGCGAGAAGATCTTCAGGGCACCGACCGTCGCCTGGTGGCCGGATGCCTGGAGCTGGTCTCTACCTGGCTGCACTCCGACGCGTGCGTCCGGGCAACACTGAGCCAAGCTGCTACTGACTCCGAGAAGGACACGGAGGCCGTCGCCCAGGCTGTGGCCGCCCGCGAGGTGGCACTGAAGGATGTCGAGGCCGCCCAGGACCGCTGCTGGTCGCTGGCGGCCGAGCTGGAGACCGTGCGGAGGGAGCGCGCGAAAGAAGCCCGAGGCCGCAAGGCGGAGGAGGAGAAGATGAAAGCCCGAGAGGACGCCGTCAAGGATCGCGACGCTTAACTGGACCAGTTGGAGAAGGCGCGGGCCATAGAGCGCGGCCGGCTAGAGGAGTTGGAGCAGAAGCTGAAGGCGGAGGAGGCCGAGCTTGACGCCAAGGCAAAGGTCCTGACTGAGGACCGCGCGGCCTTCGAGCTCCTTGAAGAGAAGGCTCGGACGGCATTGAAGTCTCTCTACGAGAAGGGCTTCGAGGAATCGCTGGTTGCCGACGACGAGGGCCCCAATCAGCTGGTTCCTTATCTGGTTGGTGCGTTGGAGGACATTGTGAGCGGCATCGGCCCCATGGTGGACGAAGAAGCTCGTGTTCTCTCCTCAGCCGCGCTGACGCGCGTCTTCAGCCACCTCCACCTTCGCGATCCCACCGCCCGCCTTGACGAGCTGCTGGAGCCTGTGAAAGACGAGCATTACGAGGTCGCTGCTGCAGCTATGAAGGGTCGGGTGAAGGCCCTGCTGAAGAGGTTCCGCGCCTTCACTTCCGCGCCCCCGACCGGCGGTGCTACCGATCCTGCAACTCCGACTGGTGGTGCAGGTGAAGGCAACGCCGTTGGAGAAGAAGCATCCCTTGCAGGCGACGACGGCGTCCAGGAATGACGAGACAACTTGCTGACGGCTCCTTTCCTGTTTTAGTTTCTGCAATATGCACCATGCCTTGTGGAGGCGTTAAACTTGCGTTTGATTTCAGGGGAACAATATGTCCTGTAATATTTGCTTTGAAATTCTGCGATTTCCTTTCTATTTTCTTTACGTTCTACGTCGGCAGGGCCTGACCGCGCGCATACCTCAGCCGTCGTTGGGTCGTCCGGATCACCAGGATGGACCAAGGAGTGAGGGGCTAAGTGATTAGTTAGGCTCCTGAGTCGCGATGCTCAGGAGTCCCCCTTGACGCGCAAACATCTTATAGAAAGGAGATCTGGGTGTAGGTCTAGTGTTCTACGTCGGCAGGGCCCGACCCCGGGCATACCTCAGCCGCCATTGGGCCGACCGGATCACCAGGACAGACCAAGGAGTGAGGGGCTACGTGGCCAGTTAGGCTCCTGAGTCGCGATGCTCAGGAGTCCCCCTTGACGTTCAAATGACCTTCGTACCTTAGCTTCGCTTGGGAGGGCGCGCGACGACCAGGTCTGAGGGACCTGGCAAGGTGGTGTATGCTTGGGCGTGACCTGAGCGCAACCCCCGTGCCCAGCCCCCTCACGCGACTCTCCCGAGGGGAGGTGTTGCGATGAGGCCAGCCATCGAGTCCGGAGGCTCCCTGAGGTTGATACAGCTGTGAGGCCGCCCTCAATTGTTTATCACCAGCGCGGAGCATAGCACTTCCGTACTTGCACAGGCATAGCCGCTCCTCGGTTGTGTCGACTACCAGTGCGGAGCATGGTGCTTCCACTGGTACATGGGAGGGGACTCCCTACTGCGGAGAGCCCCCGGGGCGTGTACAACCCCGCCCTGACACGTGGCTTGCACGGCGGGGCTAGACGAGGTGTGTCTGGGCACTCGTGAGCCAGCGCGGGACTCACGAGGCCCTACCTCAAGGCGGGTTGCGCGTGGTGTTTTTTCTTGATGGTTGTGGCGTTCCTACGGGATGGTTAGACAACCTGCGCCGAATGAATTTCCTGAGGCTATCGTACGAGAAGGCCAAGCACCAACGACCCGAGGAGGTGACGTGAACGGGGCCGGCCCGCCAGACAGAGCTCAGTCGTTGGATTTATCGACGCTACAGGGACAGGCCCGAGCACAGACGCCGTGCCTAGCCTTCTTATGCGAAGGATCCTGAAGAAAGACGATCGGCGTGCGGCTCCCATGGTGGGTGACAATCAAGCAAGTGGTATCCATAGATAGATTACGCATGAAAATCAACTAGTTTAGGTAAATGTGAGGACGATACATGCCACTGGTGTAACACCCTGGTACTCATCTACAGTAGTCACACTCTAATGGTGCCATGTCAACATAATTAATTTTGCTAAACCTCACTTCGATCCAATCCGAGTTCAAATCCAAAGTTTAAATTAAAGTCATACATAATATTTCTTCAAACATGGAAACTAAAATGTTCGTTAGGTTGCAAATATTCGCTAACTAAATTTCATGCATTAACCGACATATTTGAAAGTATCAAAATACATTAAAATATCAAAACAGTGCCAACAACATTTAAATTAACCATTTGAAAATAAACAAATATATTTAAACTAATCAAAAATATTTGGAACTGGTTGTACTAGCCCATTACACAGTTTAGTATTTATGTATCAAGTCCTATATTTTACGAAAGTCATTTGTTGGCTCTACTTAACGCAAAACAGAAAATAATTTGAAGAAACAGAAAAAGAAAGCCAGAAAAAGAAAAGGAACCTATTATACTCTGAACTTTGGCCCATCTAGTAAAAGTAATCGGCCTAGCCCACCTCCACCTCTCCTTCCACCTTCTGCTACAGGAGGCACACGAGCCGTGGCGGCCATCCCGCCGGCCATGGCCACGTGCTGGCCATCGGCGCCCCAACTGCCGTCTATATGAGCACGCAAATCCTCCCTGAACACTAGGCCCGTTTCTTCCCCTCCCATGCTCGCCCCCCTGTTTTCTTCATGCCCGAAACACCATGGACGCGCCGCCGTCGCTCACACGGCCACCGCCTCCCCCGCGCTGCACCACCATGTCCCGGGGGACCAACGTCATCTCCTACGCCGTCTACAACACCAACTCGACGCCGGGGAGCCTCACAACGATGGGATCGAGGTCGTCTTCAACCTCGGTGCCGCCACCGTCCGTCGTTCGATCCGCGACCGATGATGCATCCCCGGCCTCCACGAGACCTCCTCGAGCTCCGCAGTGAGCTCCCGGTCCTATATGACCTCCTTCCTCTCTTCCTCGCATCCCCTAGCTTCGATTCCGGTTAACACCGGCCGTCACCGCCACGGCAAGTCGTCGTAGCCGTCGTTTTGGTTCGCCTCAACTCACACCCGTGGCGTGGTTGGATGCAGCGCATCACACTGGTTTTATAGGAGCTCACGCCGCTCCGTTTAGCCGCCCGTAGCTCACTCCGGCATCCGCCGCTGTCGTCGCGCCCTACTCCCCTCGAACGCGAGCGCCCGCAGCCGCCCGCTACCATCGCTAGCTGCGCTACTGTTGTGCCGCTGGTACTCTGTACTACTGCTGCTTAGCTGGTACTCTTGCCGCCGCTGCTGCTTCGTGCTGGGCACCGGCCGCCGTTCCTGCTGCTAGCTGCTTGCCGCCGGTGCCGCTGGCGCCTGCTACCGATGCTCCGCTGCTGCTCTACACTTCTGCTACCGCTGTTTGCTGCTGCTTACTACCAGTGCTGCCGTTGGTCTGAGCCGCTCCCTGCCGCTGCTGATGCTGGCCATAGCATGGCCGTGAGCTAGGTGTGTGTGATGTGTGTGTATGTGTGGTAGGTGTGCGTTCTCTGTGTGTGTGGGGTAGATGTGCGTGCTGGGTGTGTGAGTGTAGGCCGGCCCCTTTTAGTTAGGCACCAACTATAACTAGTGCTAACACCCCCACCCACGCACACAAGTAATTAGTTTATTTTAAGCAATCTGCCAAACAAATGGCCCTATGACACATGGGCCTCACTGTCTAGTTTTGACCAGTCAACCCAGTTAATGTTGAATATTGACCTTGCTGACTTAGCACCCATCCAGCCCACTGTCATACACTCTGGCTGGACTGACGCTAGGTGACAGAAGAATATTCTGTTTTAATTCGAATTTATAACAATGTCAGAAATTGTTTAGAACTTTGAAAAATTATATAAAATAATCCGTAACTCGGATGAAACTAATTTATACATGAAAAATGATCAGAAAAATATGACGAATCCGAATACGTAGCCCGTTCGTCTGCCACATATCTCTAGCATAGCGAACACGTAATTTTCTTCCTCCGGTTCATTTGTCCGAAAACGCGAAACACCGGAGATACTTTTCCGGATGTTTCCCCCCTTGCCGGTATCACCTAGTACTGCGTTAGGTCACATCTAGCACCGCATATTGTCATGTTATGCTTTGTGATACTTTGATTGCTCTGTTATTTATTGTATTCCCCCTCCGTTACTTCTTTCCGGTAGACCCGAGACTGCGGTTGAACCACTGATCGACTACTTCACCTTCGAGGGTCCGTTTCTGTCTACAGAGCAACCAGGCAAGCCCCCCTTGATCAACCAGATATTGCCCACTCTGTTCTCTCTTATTCTTGCCTCAGGTTTGCTACTGTTGTTGATTCGATAGCTCCTATTCTGTTGCATAGCATGTCATTGTTGCTATAATTGTTGATATCTTTACCTGTTATCCTAATGCTTAGTATAGGTTGCTAGTATTACATCAGTGGCCCTACACTCTTGTCCGTCTGCTATGCTATACTATCGGGCTGTGATCAGTCACGAAGTGAACACGGGTATATACTTACATACTTATTATATGATACATGTGGTGACTAAAGTCAGGTCGGCTCGTAGAGTACCCGCTAGTGATTCTGATGAGGGGGCTGAAAGGACAGGTGGTTCCATCCTGATAGAGGTGGGCCTGGGGTTCCCGACGGCCCCCGACTGTTACTTTGTGGCGGAGCGACAGGGCAGGTTGAGACCACCTAGGAGAGAGGTGGGCCTGGCCCTGGTCGGCGTCCGCGGTTACATCAATTAACATGCTTAACGAGATGTTGGTATTTGATCTGAGTCTGGCCACTGGCCTATACGCACTAACCAACTACGCGGGAACAGTTATGGGCACTCGACGTCATGGTATCAGCCGAAGCCTTCGTGACGTCAGCGACTGAGCGGCGCGCGTCGGGTTGGACCGCGTAACGCAACTTCCTTGGAAATGGAGGTTAATAGGTCTGCTTACCGGCCGCCCTCGCAACGTGCAGGTGTGCAATGGGCGATGCGTCTAGACCCCTGCGCGCATAGGATTTAGACCGGCGTGCTGACCTCTCTGTTGTGCCTAGATGGGGCTGCGACGTGTTGATCTTCCGAGGCCGGGCATGACCCAGGAAAGTGTGTCCGGCCAAACGGGGTCGAGCATGTTGGGAAATGTGGTGCACCCCTGCAGGAAAGTTTATCTATTCGAATAGCCGTGTCCCTCGGTAAAAGGATGACCCGGAGTTGTACCTTGACCTTATGACAACTAGAACCGGATACTTAATAAAATACACCCTTTCAAGTGCCAGTTACAACCCGGTGATCGCTCTCTCACAGGGCGACGAGGGGAGGATCGCCGGGTAGGATTATGCTATACGATGCTACTTGGTGAACTTACCATCTACTCTCTCCTATATGCTTCAAGATGGAGGTTGCCAGAAGCGTAGTCTTCGATAGGACTAGCTATCCTCCTCTTATTCTGGCATTCCGCACTTCAGTCCACAGATACTACCCATTTCATTGATACCATTGCATATGTAGTGTAGATCCTTGCTTGCGAGTTCTTTGGATGAGTACTCACGGTTTCTTTGCTACTTATTTTCCCCTTTTCCCGTTTATTGTGATCATATGATGGAGTCCAGGAGCCAGAGGATCTCGAGGATGTTTCTACGTGGAGTTCGGCTTCGAGGAGTAGTTAGGAGGTCCCAGGCAGGAGGCCTCGCCTTTTCGATCGTTGCTACTTTTGTGCTAGCCTTCTTAAGGCAAACTTGTTTAACTTATGTCTGTATTCAGATATTGTTGCTTCCGCTGACTCTTTCTATTCAAGCTATGTATTCGAGCCCTCGAGGCCCCTGACTTGTAATATAAAGCTTGTATTATTTTTAATTTGTGTCTAGAGTTGTGTTGTGATATCTTCCCGTGAGTACTTGATCTTGATCGTACACATTTGCGTGTATGATTAGTGTACGGTCATCACCGCCCCAACTGCCGTCTATAGGAGCACACCACTCCTCCCCGAACCCTAGGCCTGTTTCTTCCCCTCCCATGCTCGGCCCCCCTGTTTTCTTCATGCCCGAAACACCATGGACGCGCCGCCGTCGCTCACATGGTCACCGCCTCCCCCGCGATGCACCACCATGTCCCGGGGGACCAACGTCATCTCCTACGCCGTCTACAACACCGACTCGACGCCGGGAAGCCTCACAATGATGGGATCGAGGTCGTCTTCAACCTCGGTGCCGCCACCGTCCGTCGTTCGATCCGCGACCGATGATGCATCCTCGGCCTCCACGAGACCTCCTCGAGCTCCGAGTGAGCTCCCGGTCCTATATGACCTCCTTCCTCTCTTCCTCGCGTCCCCTAGCTTTGATTCTGGTTAACACCGGCCGTCACCGCCGCGGCAAGTCGTCGTAGTCGTCGTTTTGGTTCGCCTCAACTCACACCCGTGGCGTGGTGGGATGCAGCGCATCACACTGGTTTTATAGGAGCTCACGCCACTCCGTTTAGCCGCCCGTAGCTCACTCTGGCACCGGCCGCTGCCGCCGCGCCCTACTCCCCTCGAACGCGAGCGCCCGCAGCCGCCCGCTACCATCGCTAGCTGCGCTGCTGTTGTGCCGCTGGTACTCTGTACTACTGCTGCTTTGATGGTACTCTTGCTGCCGCTGCTGCTTCGTGTTGGGCACCGGCCGCCGTTCCTGCTGCTGGCCGCTTGCCGCCGGTGCCTGCTGCCGATGCTCCGCTGCTGCTCTACACTTCTGCTACCGCTATTTGCTGCTGCTTACTACCAGTGCTGCCGTTGGTCTGATGCTGCTCCCTGTCGCTGCTGATGCTGGCCATAGCATGGCCGTGAGCTAGGTGTGTGTGATGTGTGTGTATGTGTGGTAGGTGTGCGTTCTCTGTGTGTGTGGGGTAGGTGTGCGTGCTGGGTGTGTGAGTGTAGGCCGGCTCCTTTTAGTTAGGCACTAACTATAACTAGTGCTAACACCCCCACCCACGCACACAAGTAATTAGTTTATTTTAAGCAATCTGCCAAACAAATGGCCCTATGACACATGGGCCTCACTGTCTAGTTTTGACCAGTCAACCCAGTTAATGTTGAATGTTGACCTTGCTGACTCAACACCCATCCGGCCCACTGTCATACACTCTGGCTGGACTGACACTAGGTGACAGAAGAATATTTTGTTTTAATTCGAATTTATAACAATGTCAGAAATTGTTTAGAACTTTGAATATATAAAATAATCCATAACTCGGATGAAAATAATTTATATATAAAAAATGATCAGAAAAATATGACGAATCCGAATGCGCAGCCCGTTCGTCCGCCACACATCCCTAGCATAGCGAACACACAACTTTCTCCCTTCAGTTCATCTGTCCAAAAACGCGAAACACCGGGGATACTTTTCCGGATGTTTTCCCCCTTGCCGGTATCACCTAGTACAGCGTTAGGTCACATCTAGCACCGCGTATTGTCATGTTATGCTTTGTGATACTTTGATTGCTTTATTATTTATTGTATTCCCCTCCGTTACTTCTTTTCGGTAGACCCCGAGACCGCGGTTGAACCACTGATCGACTACTTAACCTTCGAGGGTCCGTTTATGTCCGCAGAGCAACCAGGCAAGCCCCTGATAACCCACAAGTATAGGGGATCGCAACAGTTTTCGATAAGTAAGAGTGTCGAACCCAACAAGGAGCTAAAGGTAGAACAAATATTCCCTCAAGTTCTATCGACCACCGATACAACTCTACGCACGTTTGGCGTTCGCTTTACCTAGAACAAGTATGAAACTAGAAGTACTTTGTAGGTGTTGTTGGATAGGTTTGCAAGATAATAAAGAGCAAGTAAATAAAAGGTAGGGGCTGTTTAGGTTAAGAAACAATGAAGTAAATATAGCAAGTGTGGAAAAGTGGTGGTAGGAGTTGCGAAATTGTCCCTTAAGCAATTGAATACTTTACTAGACCGATAGCAAGTATTATGTGGGAGAGGCCACTACTAGCATGTCATCCCTTACTTGGAATTCTATGCACTTATGATTGGAACTATTAGCAAGCATCTGCAACTACTAATGTTCATTAAGGTAAAACCCAACCATAGCATTAAGATATATTGGTCCCCCTTCAATCCCGTATGCATCAATTTCTATGCTAGGTTGAAGCTTCTGTCACTCTTGCCCTCCAATACATAGTCCTATCAACATACAACTAACCCTATGGTGTGATCCACGCGCACGCTCATATGATGGGCACCAAAGGACATCAACATAACCACAAGCAAATTAAATCAATCATAGCAATTCATCAACCACCGATAGGACAACGAAAATCTACTCAGACATCATAGGATGGCAACACATCATTTGATAATAATATGAAGCATAAAGCACCATGTTCAAGTAGAGGGTACAGCGGGTTGCGGGAGAGTGGACCGCTGTAGATAGTGGGGGGAAGGTGATGAAGATGTTGGTGAAGATGGCGGAGGTGTTGGTGAAGATCGCAGTGATGATGATGATGGCCACGGCGGCGTTCCGGCGCCACCGGGGGAGAGGGGGAGAGGGGCCCCCTTCTTCCTCTTCTTCCTTGACCTCCTCCCTAGATGGGAGAAGGGTTTCCCCTCTGGTCCTTGGCCTCCATGGCATGGGAGGGGCGAGAGCCCCTCCGAGATTGGATCTATCTCTCTGTTTCTCTCTGGTTCTGCGTTCTGTTCTGGCTTTGTTTCACCGTTTCATATATATATATATGGAGATCCGTAACTCCGATAGGCTTGAAACCTTCGCCGTGATTTTTTTCCGAATATTAGCTTTCTTGCAGCAAAAGAAGAGCGTCAACCGCCTTACGGTGGGCTCACGAGGGTAGGGGGCGCCCCCTAGGGGGGGCACGCCCCCCTGCCTCATGACCACCTCGGGCACTGGTTCGCGTTGATTTTCCTTCCGAATTTTCCATATTTTCCAAAAATAAGCTCCGTCCATTTTATCCCGTTTGGACTCCGTTTGATATGGATATTCTGCGAAACCAAAAACATGCAACAGACAGGAACTGGCACTGGGCACTGGATCAATACGTTAGTCCCAGAAATAATATAAAAAGTTGCCAAAAAGTATATGAAAGTTGAATAATATTGGCATGGAACAATCAAAAATTATAGATACGACGGAGACGTATCAGCATGCCCAAGCTTAATTCCTGCTCGTCCTTGAGTAGGTAAATGATAAAAAAAGATAATTTTTGATGTGGAATGCTACCTAGCATAATCTTGATCATATGTCTAATCATGGCATGAATATTAAGAGACGAGTTATTCAAAGCAATAGTCTATCCTTTGACATTAAGACAATAATACTTCAAGCATACTAATAAAGCAATCATGTATTTTCAAAATAACATGGCCAAAGAAAGTTATCCCTATAAAATCATATAGTCTGGCTATGCTCCATCTTCACCACACAAAATATTCACATCACGCACAACCCCGATGACAAGCCAAGCAATTGTTTCATACTTTTGACGTTCTCAAACCTTTTCAACTTTCACGCAATACATGAGCGTGAGCCATGGACATAGCACTATAGGTGAAATAGAATATGAAGGTGGACAAGACAAGAAGGAGAAGATAGTCTCACATCAACTAGGCTTATCAACAGGCTATGGAGATGCCCATCAATAGATATCAATGTGAGTGAGTAGGGATTGCCATGCAACGGATGCACTAGAGCTATAAGTGTATGAAAGCTCTAACTGAAACTAAGTGGGTGTGCATCCAACTTGCTTGCTCATGAAGACCTCGGGCATTTGAGGAAGCCCATCATCGGAATATACAAGCCAAGTTCTATAATGAAAATTCCCACTAGTATATGAAAGTGATAACTCAAGAGACTCTCTATATGGTGCTACTTTGAAGCACAAGTGTGGAAAAGGATAGTAGCACTGCCCCTTCTCTCTTTTTCTCTCATCATTTTTTTTTATTATTTTATTGGTGGGCTTCTTTGGCCTCTTTTAATTTTTTTAAAGTCCGGAGTCTCATCCCGACTTATGGGGGAATCATAGTCTCCATCATCCTTTCCTCACTGGGGCAATGCTCTAATAATGATGATCATCACACTTTTATTTACTTACAACTCAATATTACAACTCAATGTCTAGAACAAAGTATGACTCTATATGGATGCCTCCAGCGGTGTACCGGGATGTGCAATGATCTAGCGTAGCAATGACATCAAAAAATGGACAAGCCATGAAAACACAATGCTAGCTATCTTATGATCATGCAAAGCAATATGACAATGAATGCTCAAGTCATGTATATGATTGATGGAAGTTGCATGGCAATATATCTCGGAATGGCTATGGAAATGCCATAATAGGTAGGTATGGTGGCTGTTTTGAGAAAGGTATATGGTGGGTTTATGGTACCGGCGAAAGTTGCACGGTACTAGAGAGGCTAGCAATGGTGGAAGGGTGAGAGTGCGTATAATCCATGGACTCAACATTAGTCATAAGGAACTCACATACTTATTGCAAAAATCTATTAGTCATCGAAACAAAGTACTACGCGCATGCTCCTAGGGGGATAGATTGGTAGGAAAAGACCATCGCTCATCCCCGACCGCCACTCATAAGGAAGACAATCAATAAATAAATCATGCTCTGACTTCGTTACATAACGGTTCACCATACATGCATGCTACGGGAATCACAAACCTCAACACAAGTATTTCTACAATCCACAACTACCCACTAGCATGACTCTAATATCACCATCTTTATATCGCAAAACTATTCCAAGGAATCAAACATATCATATTCAGTGATCTACAAGTTTTATGTAGCATTTTATGACTAACCACGTGAATGACCAATTCCTGTCATCTCTCTAAATAGGTATAAGTGAAGCAAGAGAGTTTTATTCTTTCTACAAAAGATATGCCCACGCTCTAACAAATATAAGTGAAGCAAAAGAGCATTCTACAAATGGCGGTTTTCTATGTAAAGAGAAACAGGCAATCCAAACTTCAAATGATATAAGTGAAGCACATGAAGCATTCTATAAAGCCATACTCAAAAGATATAAGTGAAGTTCATAGAGAATTCTATAAATAAACCAAGGACTATCTCATACCAGCATGGTGCATAAAAGAAAGATGAAAACTAAATGCAAAAGACGCTCCAAGATTGCACATATCACATGAACAAAACGAATCCGAAAACATACCGATACTTGTTGAAGAAAGAGGGGATGCCTCCCCAACATCCCCAAGCTTAGACGCTTGAGTCTCCTTGAATATTTACTTGGGGTGCCTCGGGCATCCCCAAGCTTGAGCTCTTTCCTCTCTTCCTTCTTCTCACATCGAGACCTTCTCAATCATCGAACACTTCATCCACACAAAACTTCAACAGAAAACTCGGTAAGATCCGTTAGTATAATAAAGCAAATCACTACTCTAAGTACTGTTGCAAACCAATTCATATTTTATTTTTGCATTGTGTCTACTGTAAGATAACTTTTTCATGGCTTAATCCACTAATATAAATTGATAGTTTCATCAAAATAAGCAAACTATGCATCAAAAACCGAATCTGTCTAAAACAGAATAGTCTGTAATAATCTGAACATTCACCATACTTCTGATACTTGAAAAATTCTACCAAAAGTAGGAAGAATAAAAAATTTGTATAGGAAGACATTGCAAAAAGAATCAGAACCATTTGATGTTCCAGATAAAAATGTAAAATCGCGCACTACAGCCAAAGTTTCTGAACTACACCGTACAAACCATCAAGCAAATGTAAACATCCTAAAGGTAAACCTTGGCACATTATTTTATAATACAATGGAATTGTACAAGGGGATAATTATTTTTATTGAAAAGTTTCTGTAATCAAGATTCACAAAGCTTCCACGAGCATGAACAAAGTTCAAGGCTAGCTCCCACTTCAATAATGCTTGTCTTTCTCACTTTCGCTTTCCTTTTTGAAAAAGTTTTGGGTTCCCCTTTTTATTTTTGTTGTTTTTAAACTATATAAAAGCACTCAACAGAAATAAATGACTCTCTAAAACTTCTGGGTTGTCTCCCTGGCAGCACTTTTTTAAAGCCATTAAGCTAGGCATATAGTGCTCAAGTAATGGATCCACCCGGATCCCAAGGTATATCAAAGCCAATTTTAATTAACAATGATTTCTAATTTAGTGATGAGCACAAGGTAACATATATCATGTAATGATGAAGTCTAACTCTCTTCTTATGCATCGGCATGTCATAAAAGAACAATTCATGCACACATAGTAAAGGCCAATGCATAGTATAAACACTTTCTTGCAATTTTCTCATATTGGAAATATAGAGAGGTGGAGATATAGTTCCTCTCTCAAAATAATTGCAAGTAGGAGCAGCAAGCACATGCATATTATATTCATCAAAATCATCATGTGCAACGGTAAAAGGCAACCCATCAATATAATCCTTAATAAGTGCAAACTTCTCCGATATAGTGTAGTCGGGAGAATTCAAAAAGATAATAGGACTATCATGCGTGGGTGCAATAGCAACAATTTCATGTTTAACATAAGGAACTATAGCAAGTTCATCTCTATAAGCATAATTCATATTGGCATCTTGACCACAAGCATAGCAAGCATCATCAAAAAGGGATATTTCAAAAGAATCGACGGGATCATAGCAATTATCATAGCATTCATCCTTCGGTAAGCATGAAGGGAAATTAAACAATGTATGAGTTGAAGAGTTACTCTCATTAGAAGGTGGGCACGGGTGATCAATCCACTCTTCCTCCTTTTGTTCTTCGCTCTTCTCCTCATCTTTCTCATCCAATGAGCTCACAGTTTCATCAATTTCTTCTTCCATAGACTCCTGCAAAATATTAGTCTCTTCTTGGACAGCGGAGACTTTCTCAATAAGCACATTAATTTCGTAATTGTATTCATAATTCTCATAACAATATTTCAGGATAGCTAAATTTTCAGGTCTATAAACAGCATCATCAAAATCTTCAAACTCTTTAAACATAGATTCAATTTCATAAGCACCCATAAAAGCAACAAATTCTTCTATTTGTTCCACGTCATAGTAATCATATATACCATTAGCATAAGAATCTAAGGTCTTATTATCATTAAGTTTGCATGAAAAGGGAAGGTGTGGAGCCTTCATCCTAGAGCAACAAGTATAATCATATCTCAAGCATAGTTGCCTAGCATACCAATTCAATATATGAATTTGATCCCATAATAGTTTCCCATTTTGTGTCAAGCGGTAATCCCTAAAGTATTCACGTTGATCCAACATTACTCCCATTACATAATTGAATGGGGTTTTCTCAAGATTATTAAAGTAGTACATAATATCTTTCACATAACCAGCATCGAGGGTTTTAGGAGGTTCCCCATCTCCATGAGCAGAAAGTACACCTAATTTTTTTGGTATTTCGTGTTCCATATCCATAACTAAAGATAAAGAACAACTAAGAACAACAAATAAAAATTACTTAGTGATAAAGCAAACAAGCACACACGAGAATATTCACCCCACGCTATTGCTCCCCGGCAACGGCGCCAGAAAAAGGTCTTGATAACCCACAAGTATAGGGGATCACAACAGTTTTCGATAAGTAAGAGTGTCTAAGCCAACGAGGATCTAAAGGTAGAACAAATATTCCCTCAAGTTCTACCGACCACCGATACAACTCTACGCACGCTTGACGTTCGCTTTACCTAGAACAAGTATGAAACTAGAAGTACTTTGTAGGTGTTGTTGGATAGGTTTGCAAGATAATAAAGAGCAAGTAAATAAAAGGTAGGGGCTGTTTAGGTTAAGAAACAATAAAGTAAATATAGCGAGTGTGGAAAAGTGGTGGTAGGAGTTGTGAAATTGTAAGCAATTGACTACTTTACTAGACCGATAGCAAGTATTATGTGGGAGAGGCCACTGCTAGCATGTCATCCCTTACTTGGAATTCTATGCACTTATGATTGGAACTATTAGCAAGCATCCGCAACTAGTAATGTTCATTAAGGTAAAACCCAACCATAGCATTAAGATATATTGGTCCCCCTTCAATCCCGTATGCATCAATTTCTATGCTAGGTTGAAGCTTCTGTCACTCTTGCCCTCCAATACATAGTCCTATCAACATACAACTAACCCTATGGTGTGATCCACGCGCGCGCTCATATGATGGGCACCAAAGGACAGCAACATAACCACAAGCAAATTAAATCAATCATAGCAATTCATCAACCATCGATAGGACGACGAAAATCTACTCAAACATCATAGGATGGCAACACATCATTGGATAATAATATGAAGCATAAAGCACCATGTTCAAGTAGAGGGTGCAGAGGGTTATGGGAGAGTGGACCGCTGTAGATAGAGGGGGAAGGTGATGGAGATGTTGGTGAAGATGGCGGAGGTGTTGGTGAAGATCGCGGTGATGATGATGATGGCCACGGCGGTGTTCCGGCACCACCGGAGGAGAGGGGGAGAGGGGGAGAGGGGCCCCCTTCTTCCTCTTCTTCCTTGACCTCCTCCCTAGATGGGAGAAGGGTTTCCCCTCTGGTCCTTGGCCTCCATGGCATGGGAGGGGCGAGATCCCCTCCGAGATTGGATCTATCTCTCTGTTTCTCTCTGGTTCTGCGTTTTGTTCTGGCTCTGTTTCACCGTTTCATATATATATATATATGGAGATCCGTAACTCCGATTTGCCTGAAACCTTCGCCGTGATTTTTTTCCCGAATATTAGCTTTCTTGCGGCAAAAGAAGAGCGTCAACCGCCTTACGGTGGACTCACGACGGTAGGGGCACGCCCTAGGGGGGGCGCCCCCTGCCTCGTGACCACCTCGGGCACTGGTTCGCGTTGATTTTCCTTTCGAATTTTCCATATTTTCCAAAAATAAGCTCTGTCCGTTTTTATCCCGTTTGGACTCCGTTTGATATGGATATTCTGCGAAACCAAAAACATGCAACAGACAGGAACTGGCACTGGGCACTAGATCAATATGTTAGTCCCAGAAATAATATAAAAAGTTGCCAAAAAGTATATGAAAGTTGAATAATATTGGCATGGAAAAATCAAAAATTATAGATACGATGGAGACGTATCAGCCCCCCTTGATCAACCAGATACCGTCCACTCTATTCTCTCTTATTCTTGCATTAGGTTTGCTACTGTTGTTGATTCGATAGCTCCTATTCTGTTGCATAGCCTGTCATTGTTGCTACAATTGTTGATATATTTACCTGTTATCCTAATGCTTAGTATAGGTTGCTAGTATTACATCAGTGGCCCTACACTCTTGTCTGTCTGCTATGCTATACTATCGGGCCGTGATCAGTAGGGAAGTGAACACGGGTATATACTTACATACTTATTATATGATACATGTGGTGACTAAAGTCGGGTCGGGTCGGCTCGTAGAGTACCCGCCAATGATTCTGATGAGGGGGCTGAAAGGATAGGTGGTTCCATCCTGGTAGAGGTGTGCCTGGGTTCCCGACGGCCACCGACTGTTACTTTGTGGCGGAGCAACATGGCAGGTTGAGACCACCTAGGAGAGAGGTGGGCCTGGCCTTGGTCGGTGTCCGCGGTTACATCAATTAACACGCTTAACGAGATATTGGTATTTGATCTGAGTCTAGCCACTAGCCTATACACATTAACCAACTACGCGGGAACAGTTATGGGCACTCGACGTTGTGGTATCAGCCGAAGCCTTCGTGACATCAGCGACTGAGCGGCGTGCGTCGGGTTGGACTGCGTAACACAACTTCCTTGGAAATGGAGGTTAATAGGTCTGCTCACCGGCCGCCCTCGCAACGTGCAGGTGTGCAATGGGAGATGGGTCTAGACCCCTGCGCGCATAGGATTTAGACCGGCGTGCTGACCTCTCTGTTGTGCCTAGATGGGGCTGCGACGTGTTGATCTTCCGACGCCGGGAATGACCCAGGAAAGTGTGTCCGGCCAAACGGGATCGAGCATGTTGGGAAATGTGGTGCACCCCTGCAGGGAAGTTTATCTATTCGAATAGCCATGTCCCTCGGTAAAAGGACGACCCGGAGTTGTACCTTGACCTTATGACAACTAGAACCAGATACTTAATAAAATACACCCTTTCAAGTGCCAGATACAACCCGGTGATCGCTCTCTCACAGGGCGACGAGGGGAGGATCGCCGGGTAGGATCATGCTATACGATGCTACTTGGTGAACTTACCATCTACTCTGTCCTATATGCTTCAAGATGGAGGCTGCCAGAAGCGTAGTCTTCGATAGGACTAGCTATCCCTCTGTTATTCTGGCATTCCGCAGTTCAGTCCACAAATACTACCCATTTCATTGATACCATTGCATATGTAGTGTAGATCCTTGCTTGCGAGTTCTTTGGATGAGTACTCACGGTTTCTTTGCTACTTCTTTTCCCCTTTTCCCGGTTATTGCGATCATATGATGGAGTCCAGGAGCCAGAGGATCTCGAGGATGTTTCTACATGGAGTTCGGCTTCGAGGAGTAGTTAGGAGGTCCCAGGCAGGAGGCCTCGCCTTTTCGATCGTTGCTACTTTTGTGCTAGCCTTCTTAAGGCAAACTTGTTTAACTTATGTCTGTACTCAGATATTGTTGCTTCCGCTGACTCTTTGTATTCAAGCTATGTATTCGAGCCCTTGAGGCCCCTGGCTTGTAATATAAAGCTTGTATTATTTTTAATTTGTGTCTAGAGTTGTGTTGTGATATCTTCCCGTGAGTACTTGATCTTGCTCATACACATTTGCGTGTATGAATAGTGTACGGTCATCAGTGCCCCAACTGTTGTCTATATGAGCACGCCACTCCTCGCCGAACCCTAGGCCCGTTTCTTCCCCTCCCATGCTTGCCCCCTTGTTTTCTTCATGCCCAAAACACCATGGACGCGCTGCCGTCGCTAACATGGCCACCGCCTCCCCCCCGCTGCACCACCATGTCCCGGGGGACCAACATAATCTCCTACGCCGTCTACAACACCGACTCGACGCCGGGGAGACTCACAACGACGGGATCGAGGCCGTCTTCAACCTCGGTGCCGCCACCGTCCGTCGTTCGATCTGCGACCGATGATGCATCCCAGGCCTCCATGAGACCTCCTCGAGCTCCGCAGTGAGCTCCCGGTCCTATATGACCTCCTTCCTCTCTTCCTTGCGTCCCCTAGCTTCAATTCCGGTTAACACCGGCCGTCACTGCCGCGGCAAGTCCTCGTAGCCATCATTTTGGTTCGCCTCAACTCACACCCGTGGCGTGGTTGGATGCAGTGCATCACACTGGTTCTATAGGAGCTCGCGCCGCTCCGTTTAGCCGCCCATAGCTCACTCCGGCACCCGCCGCTGCCGTCGTGCCCTTCTCCCCTCGAACGTGAGTGCCCGCAGCCGCTCGCTACCGTCGCTAGCTGCGCTGCTGTTGTGCCGCTGGTACTCTGTACTGCTGCTGCATTGCTGGTACTCTTCCCGTTGCTGCTGCTTCGTGCTGGGCACCAGCTCCCGTTCCTGTTGCTAGCCGCTTGTCGCCTGTGCCGTTGGCGCCTGCTGCCGATGCTCCGCTGCTGCTCTACACTTCTGCTACCACTGTTTGCTGCGGCTTACTACCAGTGTTGTCGTTGGTCTGATGCTGCTCCCTGCCGCTGCTGATGCTGGCCATAGCATGGCTGTGACGCCCGGATATTTACGCTACAATGATTCTTTGTGAAAAATGCCACATCACCTCAATTACTGTTGCTAATCTCGGGTTAGCTCGAAACTGGTTTGAGTTCAAGTTCAAAATCAAGCAAACAATAAAAGTTTTCAAATGTTAAAACTAAAATGTTCAAGTGTAGCAAATAACTCAACTCATGGATGATTGTGGTGGAGAAACCACATTTTGATAAAATGTATAGATGCAATAAATTAATTAAATTAGGGGCTAAACAATTACTTAAAAGCTTTTAAAAAAAGAATGAACTATTACAAACCATTTTATTTTGAAGAGCTAAATTAATAGGGCAACGACACAATTTGTAGCACTAAATTAGGTGCCACTTTTGAATTTTATTTACAGTAAAATAAAAGAAACTGAAATAAAATAGAAAAGGAAAATAAATAAAAGAAAATGTGAGTACAAAATAGAAAACAAAAGAGAAAAGGAAAACCCCCCTTTCCCCTGGGCCTTGGCCCAGACAACTGCTAGGCCGGCCCAGTCCCCACCTATTAACCCCCTCCCCACCCGGCCGAACCCTAGCTACACCCCACTCCCCCCGAACTGCTTGTCACCACTCCCCCCATTCCCCCACGGCCCCTCCCTCAATATCCTTGTCCCTACCCTGTTCTGGATCGGGAGCGGGCGCCCCCGATGCCGCCCGTCACCCACCCCGCCGCGCCTCCGTCCTCCTCCTCGGCGTCACCTCTCCGGCGCCGCCTCACCGCCTGACCCTGCTGACGCCGATGCCGCGCGCCACCCTGCCGCTTCTCGTCGGCGCCCCGAAGCCGTTGCCATCGCCGGATCGATCTTGCTGTCACCTCCTCATCCTCCTCCTCGAGCACACTGTCGTTCCCTTACACCGCAAGTGAGGCCCGACCTCTCCTCCTCCCTTCCCCCCGCTGTCACTCGAGCTCGCTGGAGTCGTAACCCCCCACGACTACACGCACTCCCTCGCGCCACCGCACACGCCCCTGAACGCACCCACGGTCGCCCCCCGGCCGCCCGTCACCCTCGCTCACCCCGCACACCGCGACCCCGCCCCCCTACGCCTGCCGGCATGCGCTGGCCGTTGTCCGCACGACCACCTTTGCCTAACTGCACCCTCTCCTCCTTCTTGCTGCTGATGTGCCATGCCCGCCAAGCCGCGCTTCGCCCTCGCCGCTGCTGCTAGCACGCTGCCGCCGTTGGCTCTTGCTGCTGCTTGCTCTGTCTGCTGGCTGCTGCCGCTCCAGCCGCGTCGCCCACTGCCTCTTACTCTTGCTTGCTTGCATGACCAGGAGTAGTTTAGGAGGATCCCAGGCAGGAGGCCTGCGCCTCTTTCGTTATGTATCCCAGTTTGTGCTTGCCTTCTTAAGGCAAACTTGTTTAACTTATGTCTGTACTCAGATATTGTTGCTTCCGCTGACTCGTCTATGATCGAGCTCTTGTATTCGAGCCCTCGAGGCCCCTGGCTTGTACTATGATGCTTGTATGACTTTTATTTTTATTTTTAGAGTTGTGTTGCGATATCTTCCCATGAGTCCCTGACCTTGACCGTACACATTTGCGTGTATGATTAGTGTATGGTCAAATCAGGGGCATCACAAGTTGGTATCAGAGCCGACTGCCTGTAGGAATCCCCCTTCCATACTCCTTGGCCAAAGTCGAGTCTAGACATTACAAAACTTTTTACTAACATGGTTGTGTGTCTTACGGGCCCATGTCGCCATTTGGGTGGTATCAGGATCTTTTATTCCTCGTCTATACTCTGGGACTCTGATCTCTCTTCTATTCGGGTTAAAATATTTTGCTAACTCTAACTCTAGGTTCTCGTAATTACTTCCTTCCGGAGAGCCCCTTATTACAGATGATCGCTTGCTGCACCAGAAGTTTCAGAGGATACTCTCCGATGTTATCCCGAAAACTTGTGCTCATTGTGTTTGCAACTCCCTACCACCGTCAACCCCTATAGATAACTACATGCACTTGCCATTCTTAGCTTAGTCCCTAGTTGTTCTTGTTATAACAAGATAGTCTGAAACACTTCAGATATTCCGAGAATCATTTGTGACTGCTGCCTTGCAGCTCCTTTTCCTCATGAATACATGTATGAATAATTCCTCACACTTACCGGAGATTCATTCATCCCCAGTTGTTTAGGTGTTTCGCAAAACTCTTCGAAATACCACCTGATCTTTCAAAAATCCTCAGCAACCTATTGCTCTTGAAATTCTTGCTTGCTTGCATTATGGTTAATCCCATAAGTCTCATAATCTTATTGGCATCCCTTGTATTTATCATTTTAAGTCCGTTGATTCAATATGTTGAGGATGCTCACAATCCTCAACCAGATCCGAGAATTCATCCTTCCGGCTCAGACGCCCTTTTAAACATGAGCTCGATCTCGACCAACCAAATTACCATTGATTGTACCCCTAAGGCAATTCAACTTATCCATCCCTAATCAGAGCATTGCTTCTAATCCCTTGTCTTGGAATTCATAATTCCTTTGCATTTGAGCTTTGAGTTAGTCAGTTGTTTCTATAATCTGACCTCCTTGCATTCTTTCTTCCTCTGGTTGAGTACCGATACTCACAGCAGATCCCTTATGGACCACCAGATCCTTTGTTGGATTTTGTCCGACACTGTCCTTCATATTCATTAAACTTGTGAGCCTTTCATCGGATACATAATGCCTTTGTTAAATTGTATCCCCTGCTTTTGTCAACCATGCTATGCTCCCGAGCTTGAGTTATTCGCCCCTGAAGTTGGTGGTATGTGTTGATACGGTGCCCTGATGGGTTAAAACCTATGCCTTCCTTACTCTGTGTGAACCCGAAAGATTTCACGGGTCATAATTATCTAGTATTGCACCAGGTAAAACTTTCGATAACTAATGTCATTTTTGAAAAGCGAGAGGTGAATGGAAGGTTATACATTGAAGAAGTGGGAGTCGACCTTGAACTTTGCGTTCATGCCCATGGACACGATGTATATCCTATCATGGAAGCTTCTTGTAATAATAACTATTCCCTTGATATAATATCATTTGGTATTTGTGAATTGAGCCTTTGCAATCGTGGTTCCGATCATATTTTCTCCTTGAATCCATTTCTCGGACTAGAAAAGCACTTGTCTTCTGTAGATCAATACACCTCCGCAACCTCTATTATGTTCTACCTTTGAGTATTACCCCGTGGTATCTCGATAAAATCACAGAACCATGTTACTTATTATGAGTTCTTCTTCAAGTATTATTTATCACCGATTCCAATTTTTCCCCGGGTTCTGAGTTGTTAGACACTCAGGGACACCTATAGTGAATCGAGTCCGTAATCCGATTCATTAACTCTAAGTAATTTTCATTGCTTATGAGTTTAATAATCCTTCAAGTCATTCCTAGCCCGATCGGCTATATCATTATCGTGCTAAATTTTGATTGTGCTACCTGGTCCATCTTCTTGGAGCACAATTTTCGATGATGAACTAATCTTACGTCAAACTTCCTCGTCATATCATTTCTCCTTGAACATCAAACTTGATTTCGAGTTTATGTCGTACCCTTGGTTCCCATAACCTTTTGCTACATCATCATTTGACTTGATGGCATCGCTGACCGATTACATCTTCATGAAATCTCTCGACAACTGTGTCGTGATCATCATCAACATCCTAAGATCTTCCAAGATATATATCAAATTCTTGCTGGGTAATACCATCCTTGCCCCTCGATGATTCGTGTATCATCGACCACTTTATTGCCTTCCGGTCAACACAAACTTGTTCGTGTTTTGTGTTATACCTTGAGATCCTTGCTATCCAACATTTTTCTCCTTTACCTTGGAGTATTACCTTCTTTTTATGTCAAGAATGCCGTGAGAATTTCACCACCTCTTAAGGATTCTTGATATAGGTGACACTTCTTGCCATATCTATTCATTCTTGGTCCCCGCGTTGTTTCTAACCAGAAAACCGATAATTGAATTATGTTGTGCGAGTTCAAAAAGTTCTAGCAACCCTACTGCTTTGAAGTTAATGGTCGATAATTCATTCTTAGACCATTGGTTATCGAATCACCATTCTAACTTTGATCATGCTACCTAAACCCATATTTCAGGTGGACCTTTCAACCAGTGTTTAACTGTGTATGTTTTCCTTGAGCATACCTCTTTATATCATTTGATCTGACGAATGATATCTCCTTGTTCACATAAGTGTGGAAATCCATCTTTTGAAAATATCAATGAATTTTTGCTGAACCGATCAACACCTCCTCACCTCTCCTTGATTTAATGATGAACTATTGTTTCGGAACTCGCTCCCATGGTTAAATTCCCGAGAATCTTACAATGTCGTCTCGTCAATTGTGTTGCACCTCTTCTTCTCAGGCATCCTAAGTTTGAGGTGTCCTGACACCAATCAGATTTGAAACTTGTCAGATATGATGGTTGGAACATTTTCCAAGAGTCATAGCATTGATCTTTATATAACCCAGTAAGGTGATATCATGCCTAGCACGCCTGGTTGGAGGACCTATTGTTATAGTTTTCTTTTAGCAAGGTTAGCCATTCTTCCATGAGGAAATTGTAAGACTTATTCTATAAGTTGTTCCTGATGAATCCTTTGTGTATCCAAGTCCGACCTTTGCTTGAAGACCATGTCAATGCTATCTCGAAGCATGTCGGTGGTATTCCGATTTTCAACAAGAACATTTGAAGCCCAATGTTAAATGTTTCCTGCTCAATTATCCAAACCGATGTCAAGAAATTTCTCTCCCCTTACCTAAAGAGTTTTCTACATTATATCCTATCAAGGATATCATGCTCTGCTTGTCCTTGGGAAGGATATACCATTGAAATATGTGTTTTAAGACATTTTCCTTTCCATTGTTCTGTTTAATATGATAACCATATTTTCCTTTCCATTGGTTGGTTTAACGTTTCTTGTGATCTATATGATCTAAGCAGTAATATTCTCATGCTTATGTCAACACCTCAGTTGTAAAACTCTGTCCGTAAGACCCTATTACTACTATTGATGACCTTCCGGTAGCCATCGATGGACCAGAACTTTTCCTAATGGTCCGCCTCGTTCAACGAGCAGGAAAATAGTTCTCTTCGTCCCTCGCCCTTGGTACCAATGATGCAGTCAACATAACTGACTGGTTATTCTCTGACATGCCTTGCTATCATGACCATGCCATATGTCAACACCCTTCCTTATTTTAACCCACATGGTGAGCCCATAACCCACGGTTCCATAGGATCAAAACCTGGCTCTCCTGTACACCCTGTTGCCAAAGTTATTCCTTGAGCCTGGCTATGTATGTAATTGACGAGTCACCTTCCTAGTGACCTATTCTGGTATCAGACGCAATACTTATTCTCATGCCCTGAAACCCTTTCACCTTCTAATTGGGCATCGAACGATTGCCTATCCGCTTGATACTTCTTACTATTCCTTCTTGCTTGGCTCCCGGTGTGTTTCATTTGACCAACTCGAGAGATACCCCTGTGTTGTTCATTCATGGGATAACCCCCGATGGTTAACCCTTATAGCATTCTATCATTGTCGAACTGGCCCATACCTATTCGTAAGTACGAAACAAACCGTGAAGAAAGGATGCAACTTCGTCAAGATGACCTGAAGCAGAGAAATGAAGACATCAATGTATTGGACCGGCCTCTTCGAGATGAGCAAGCCAAAATGAGAAGACCCGTTAGGATATCATAACCAGACCTTTCCCCCTTTCTCTACCTCTTAAATCTCGGGACGAGATTTCTTGTAGTGGAGGAGAATTGTGACGCCTGAATATTTAAGCTATAGTGATTCTCTGCGAAAAATGCCACGTCACCTCAATTACTGTTGCTAATCTCGGGTTAGCTCGAAACTAGTTTGAATTCAAATTCAAAATCAAGCAAACAATAAAAGTTTTCAAATGTTAAAACTAAAATGTTCAAATGTAGCAAATAAATCCTGGATGATTGTGGTGGAGAAACCACATTTGATAAAATGTTTAGATGCAATAAATTAATTAAATTAGGGGCTAAACAATTACTTAAAAGCTTTTAAAAAAAGAATGAACTGTTACAAACCATTTTGTTTCGAAGAGCTAAATTAATAGGGCAAAGACACAATTTGTAGCACTAAATTAGGTGCCACTTTTCAATTTTATCTCTTCTTAATAATAATGCACGGATTGAGTCTCCGGGTTCACCATCGCACACTATTTGCAGAAAAGCCCGTGTGATTTTGTGCATTGAACCCACAATCTATCGTTAATCTGCGAAGAAAAAATGGTTCGCTGGAAAAAAACACCCGTACGCTTCCGCCTTCCCCCACGACCCTGGCCTTGGCGAGCCAAATCCCCTGGCCGCCGCGGCCGACCTCAACCCGCCCGCCACCGTGGCCGCACCTCTGCCCGCTCGCCGCTCCTGCCGTGCTCTCGATCGCAGCTTCTGGATCAGGTCAACGCGGCTGCTCGAGAGGCTGGGGACGACGCATCTGCTTGGTGCAGAACGGCGGCGGCGGGATCTAGTGGGTGCGGGAGAATGAGGGATCTGGCGCCGCGGGCGAAGTCCTTGCAGCTGGAGGCGGGCCTCCATGGCTGGCAGGGAGAGCTCCAAGGTGATGGCGGGGCTTTCATTTTTCTGGTAGAAAAGAGAGACAGAGGAGGATCCAGGGAGGAGGAGAGGTAGGAGAAGAAGGAAGGGTGCAGCGGTGCGAGGGCACTGGTCTCCCGCGTGAGGAGCGCCTCTCCTCGGGAGGATCTAGAGGGAGTGAATGAAACTCAAATCCACTTCAGAGCAAGGTACCATTGTAGAAGTACGAAGAAGCAAGCTGACCAGATGTACAAGTAGTAGCCGGCAACGACGATCAAGCAAGCCAACCAGATGTGCACGAAACGACCATACATCATGCCTGATTGATCCTCTGGTACGTGTTTCATTGGCTAATAGCCCATGCTAGCTACCTAGCAACCATGTAAATTTCCCATGCTTGATTTATTCCATTAGGACTTTATTAATTTTATATGTTCTTCCTATGATTATCTAGATAATACTAACTGTTGATGTTTCTTTCACGCATACATGGCTTTGCTAGGAGTTTTTCCACTGGTGAGGTTTGAACTTTGAATACTATGAACTTAAGGATAAATCTTATAACAGATCAAAATCATGGTCCCACGCAAAAAAAAAGAGATCAGAATCATGGTTGTGCTGATTCCATAGGGGCCTCATGATGGTTTGTGTTCTTTTATTCAAATGAAAAAACCAAGATTATTATTGTAACTGTTACAGTTGTACTAGCAGGATTATCCTAGAAGCTGTGCCAATTTTTCATCAATTGATAACACAATAAGGTAGTGAATCATCTTTGTAGACTTTACCATGCCTAGACTGGTTGACTTGGATCATGTGTAGGTCTTAAACTTTTAAAAAATTCTCACTTGTTCAAGTCTAGTTTATGTAACATCTATATAATACCTAAGATGATAGTTTGATGTGTTGATTCGAAGAAACCGCACACAATAGATGCAGTTAGTATTTTGAAAATAAAGGTATAAGTCTTTTGTCATAAGCTTTCAAATGGTACCTATTTTGGTCAATCTGAATTCAATTTTAAAAGTACAGCAAGAACATGATGTTGTCTGTCAGTTTTAACCATGCGCAGAGTTCTGTTTAGCATCGATATATCTATTTCGAGATAGAAATAATTTGGGGCTCATCATGTTTCTAGTATGAGATGTGGTTGGGCAATAAATTGCATCCCCTATGCCAAGCCTATCGAGTTCACTAAAGCAATAAGCAGGGGATCACCTTGAAGCATATCGCCATCACATTCAGACCCAAAAATCTGGGAGCTGCAGTATGGGCATGATTAACTGGGCAGTGCCAAAGTCAAGCTTCTGGATGGTGGCGACAACAATGGTGGCTGGAGGCGACAGGGCTAGCAGCGTGGCAAACAGTAGCGTGCAACGTTTCACGGTAGGGCGTGTGGCCAGTGCTTGCGGCGGTTGTGGATGATGAAGTACTGGACCTACGGTGGATGACCATCCGCAAGATCTACATCATCATCTTTGGGTCAGTTCGCCATGAAGGCCATTCTGCGAACGAGGTTGTTCATGTCCCTCCTCATGTACAGTTGTACTTCTATTCTAGGATTTCAACTCTGCACTCCATTCCGCATCCTGAATATTCAGAGTCTCAAGTTTGCATGAGTCTCGATTTGATTAAATGAACAGGTTAGTAAGATAGATTTTTGGTCGAGGATAGATTTTTGATCGTGTGTGGGATGAGAGGGAATACTTATCGAGTTAGGGTCGTGACATTTTTTCTCCTGTTGCAACGCACGGGCATTTTTGCTAGTTTACACTAAAATAAATAGAAACTGAAATAAAATAGAAAAGGAAAATAAATAAAAGAAAAGGTGAGTACAAAACAGAAAACAAAAGGGAAAAGGAAAACCCCCCTTTCCCCTGGGCCTTGGCCCACACAACTGCCAGGTCGGCCCAGTCTCCACCTATTAACCCCCTCCCCACCCGGTCGAACCCTAGCTACACCCCCACTCCCCCCGAACTGCTTTTCACCACTCCCCCCATTCCCCCATGATTCCCCCCTCGATCTCCCTCTCCCTACCCTGTTCTGGATCGGGAGCGGGCGCCCCCGACGCCGCCTGTCACCCACCACACCGCGCCTCCCTCCTCCTCCTCGGCGTCACCCCGCCGGCGCTGCCTCACCGCCCCGACCCCGCCGACGCCGATGCCGCACGCCACCCTGCCGCTCCACGTCGGCGCCCCGAAGCTGTTGCCATCGCCGGATCGACCTTGCCGTCACCTCCTCATCCTCCTCCTCGAGCACACTGTCGTTCCCCTACACCGCAAGTGAGGCCCGACATCTCCTCCTCCCTTCCCCCCGCTGTTGCCCGAGCTCGCTGGGGTCGTAACCCCCCACTGCTGCACGCGGTCCCTCCCACCACCGCACGCGCCCCGACACCCCTGAACGCGCCCACTGTCGCCCCCTGTCGCCCGCCTCCCTCGCTCACCCTGCACGCCACGACCCCGCCCCTGCGCCTGCCGGCGTGCGCTCGCCGGTGTCCGCACGGCCACCTTTGCCTAACCGCGCCATCTCCTCCTTCTTGCCGCTGATGTGCCATGCCCGCCCCGCCGCACTTCACCCTCGCCGCTGCTGCTAGCACGCTGCCGCCGTTGGCTCTCGCTGTTGCTTGCTCTGTCTGCTAGCTGCTGTTGCTCCAGCCGCGTCGCCCACTGCGGCTTACTCGCGCTTGCTCCCCGCAACATGCTGGCGCCTTCTCTATCCGATACGGCCGGCCCCTGTCCACGGCCGCTCCTCGCGCGCACTCCGGCAAGCCGCCTCCCCCCGTCCTCCCGCCGCTTCGGCCGCGGCCACGGCCACCGGTGCGAAGCCGCACGCGCCCGACCTGGCCTCACCTCCTCATCGCCATGGCCTCGCCCCACCGTGGCCTCACCGGTGCCCACGCCCGTTCGGGCGGCGCCCGCGGCCGCTCGCGCCCGAACCCGCCAAGGCCCCCTGGCCCTATGACACATGGGGCCACCCCTTGAACGATTAAAAAAATAATAAATAATAATAATAATAATTAAATTAATTAATTAATTTAATCCTGATTGGATTAGCCTAATTAATTAATTAACCTGACTAATCTGTAATTTAAACTAATTAAATTGGTTAATTAATTAACAGTGTATGACAGTGGGACCCACACGTCAATTTGACTGGTCAACGGTCATAGTTGACTGCTAATGTCACGCTGACGTCATGATGATGTCAGCAGGCACTATTCTGGATAATGTTGAATTAAAATAGTTAAATAAATCCTAAAGACGATTTAAATCTTTTAAAATCAATATAAAATAAACCATAGCTCGGATGAAAAAACTTTGTACATGAAAGTTGCTCAGAACGACGAGACGAATCCGGATATGTAGCCCGTTTGTCTGCCACGCATCCCTAGCATAGTGAACACGCAACTTTCCGCTCCGATTCATTTGTCCGAAAACGCGAAATACCGGGGATACTTTCCCGGTTATTTCCCCCCTTCGCCGGTACCACCTCCTACTGCGTTAGGACACACCTAGCACCGCTACTTGTCATGTCATGCATCGTTATGCATTTGTTTGCATTGTATTCATTGTTTCTTCCCTCTTTTCTCTAGATAGACTACGAGACTGACGCCACTGCTGGTGCCCCGGTCGACTACGTTGTTGACGAACCCTCCTTCTTGCCAGAGCAACCAGGCAAGCCCCCCCCCCTTGATCACCAGATATCGCCTTTTCTTCTCTCTACTGCTTGCATTAGAGTAGTGTAGTATGTTACTGCTTTCCGTTAATCCTATTCTGATGCATAGCCTGTCATTGTTGCTACAGTTATTGATACCTTACCTGCAATCCTAAATGCTTAGTATAGGATGCTAGTTTATCATTAGTGGCCCTACATTCTTGTTTGTCTGCCATGCTATACTATCGGGCCGTGATCACTCAGGAGGTGATCACGGGTATATACTTATACATAATATATGATACTTGTGGTGACTAAAGACGGGTCGGCTCGAAGAGTACCCGCGAGTGATTCACGGATTGGGTCCGAAAGGACGTTTGTCCCAACGGCCCTCTGAGTGGATCTTTATGGCGGAGCGACAAGGTAGGTTGAGACCACCTAGGAGTGAGGTGGGCCTGGCCCTGGTCGGCATTCGCGGTTAATTCAATTAACACGCTTAACGAGATCGGGGTATTTGATCTGAGTCTGGCGACTGGCCTATACACACTAACCAACTATGCGGGGACAGTTATGGGCACTCGACGTCATGGTATCAGCCGAAGCCTTCTTGACGTCAGCGACAAGGCGGCGCGCGCTGAGTTGGACTGGAACGCCTGCTCTTGTATAAGGGAGGCTAGGTCTGCTCGCCGATCGTGTTTGCAACGTGCAGGTATGCAATGGGCGATGGGCACAGACCCCTGCGCCATAGGATTTAGACCAGCGTGCTGACCTCTCTGATGTGCCTAGGTGGGGCTGCGACGTGTTGACCTTTTGAGGCCGGGCATGACCCAGGAAAGTGTGTCCTGCCAAAGGGGATCGAGCGTGTTGGGAAATGTGGTGCACCCCTGCAGGGAAGTTTATCTATTCGAATAGCCGTGTCCCTCGGTAAAAGGATGACCCGGAGTTGTACCTTGACCTTATGACAACTAGAACTGGATACTTAATAATACACACCCTTCCAAGTGCCAGATACAATCGGTGATCGCTCTCTCACAGGGCGACGAGGGGAGTATCACCGGGTAGGATTATGCTATGCGATGATACTTGGTGAACTTACCATCTACTCTATTCTACATGCTGCAAGATGGAGGTTACCAGAAGTGTAGTCTTCGATAGGACTATCTATCCCCCTCTTATTCCGGCATTCTGCAGTTCAGTCCACATATGCTACCCCTTGTTCATTTGATACCAATGCATACATATGTAGTGTAGCTCCTTGCTTGCGAGTACTTTGGATGAGTACTAACGGTTTCTTTGCTTCCCCCTTTTCCCCTTTTTATACCCGATTGTTGCGACCAGACGATAGAGTCTAGGAGCCAGACGCCACCGTTGATGACGACTCCTACTACACTGGAGGTGCCTACTACTACGTGCAGGCCGCTAACGACGACCAGGAGTAGTTTAGGAGGATTCCAGGCAGGAGGCCTGCGCCTCTTTCGTTATGTATCCCAGTTTGTGCTAGCCTTCTTAAGGCAAACTCGTTTAACTTATGTCTGTACTCACATATTGTTGCTTCCGCTGACTCGTCTATGATCGAGCTCTTGTATTCGAGCCCTCAAGGCCCCTGGCTTATAATATGATGCTTGTATGGCTTATTTTATTTTTAGAGTTGTGTTGTGATATCTTCCCGTGAGTCCCTGACCTTGATCATACACGTTTGCGTGTATGATTAGTGTACGGTCAAATCGGGGGCGTCACAATGGCCATGAGCTAGGTGTGTGTGTGTGATGTGTGTGTATGTGTGGTAGGTGTGCGTTCTCTCTGTGTGTGGGGTAGGTGTGCGTGCTGGGTGTGTGAGTGTTGGCCGACCCCTTTTAATTAGGCACTAACTAAAACTAGTGCTAACACCCCCACCCACGCACACAAGTAATTAGTTTATTTTAAGCAATCTGCCAAACAAATGGCCCTATGACACATGAGCCCCACTGTCTAGTTTTGAGCAGTCAATGTTGAATGTCGACCTTGCTGATTCAGCACCCATCTGGCCCACTGTCATACACTCTGGCTGGACTGACACTAGGTGACAGAAGAATATACTGTTTTAATTCGAATTTATAACAATGTCAGAAATTGTTTAGAACTTTGAAAAATTATATAAAATAATCCATAACTTGAATGAAAATAATTTATAAATGAAAAATGATCAGAAAAATATGACGAATCTGAATACGCAGCCCGTTCGTCCGCCACACATCTCTAGCATAGAGAACACACAACTTTCTCCCTCAGGTTCATCTGTCCGAAAATGCGAAACACCGGGGATACCTTTTTAGATGTTCCCCCCTTGCCGGTATCACCTAGTACTGTGTTAGGTCACCTCTAGCATGACCTATTGTCATGTTAAGCTTAGTGATACTTTGATTGCTCTGTTATTTATTGTGTTCCCCCTCAGTTACTTCTTTCCGGTAGACCGCGAGACTGCGGTTGAACCAGTGAGCGACTACTTCACCTTCGAGGGTCTGTTTCTGTCTGTAGAGCAACCAGGCAAGCCCCCCCACTTGATCAACCAGATATCGCCCACTCTGTTCTCTCTTATTCTTGCATTAGGTTTGCTACTGTTGTTGATTATATAGCTCCTATTCTGCTGCATAGCCTGTCATTGTTGCTACAATTGTTGATACCTTTACCTGTTATCCTAATGCTTAGTGTAGGTTGCTAGTATTACATCAGTGGCCCTACACTCTTGTACGTCTGCTATGCTATACTATCGGGCCGTGATCAGTCAGGAAGTGAACACGGGTATATACTTACATACTTATTATATGATACATGTGTTGACTAAAGTCGGGTCGGCTCGTAGAGTACCCGCCAGTGAATATGATGAGGGTGCTGAAAGGACAGGTGGTTCCATCCTGGTAGAGGTGGGCCTGAGTTCCTGACGGCCCCCTACTATTACTTCGTGGCGGAGCGACAGGGCAGGTTGAGACCACCTAGGAGAGAGGTGGGCCTGGCCCTGGTTGGCGTCCGCGGTTACATCAATTAACACGCTTAACGAGATCTTGGTATTTGATCTAAGTCTGGCCACTGGCCTATACGCACTAACCAACTACGCGGGAACAGTTATGGGCACTCGACGTCGTGGTATCAGCCAAAGCCTTCGTGACGTCAGCGACTAAGCAGCGTGCGTCGGGTTGGACCGCGTAGCGCAACTTCTTTGGAAATGGAGGTTGCTAGGTCTGCTCACCGGCCGCCCTCGCAACATGCAGGTGTGCAATGGGCGATGGGCCCAGACCCCTGCGTGCATAGGATTTAGACTGGCGTGCTGACCTCTCTGTTGTGCCTAGATGGGGCTGCGACGTGTTGATCTTCCGAGGCCGGGCATGACCCAGGAAAGTGTCTCCGGCTAAACGGGATCGAGCGTGTTGGGAAATGTGGTGCACCCCTGCAGGGAAGTTTATCTATTCGAATAGCCGTGTCCCTCGGTAAAAGGATGACCCGGTGTTGTACCTTGACCTGATGACAACTAGAACCGGATACTTAATAAAATACACACTTTCAAGTGCCAGATACAACCCGGTGATCTCTCTCTCACAAGGCGATGAGGGGAGGATCGCCGGGTAGGATTATGCTATACGATGCTACTTGGTGAACTTACCATCTACTCTCTCCTATATGCTTCAAGATGGAGGCTGCCAGAAGCGTAGTCTTCGATAGGACTAGCTATCCCCCTCTTATTCTGGCATTCTACAGTTCAGTCCACAGATACTATCCATTTCATCGATACCATTGCATATGTAGTGTAGATCCTTGCTTGCGAGTACTTTGGATGAGTACTCACGGTTGCTTTGCTACTTCTTTTCCCCTTTTCTTGGTTATTGCGATCATATGATGGAGTCCAGGAGCCGGAGGATCCCGAGGATGTTTCTACGTGGAGTTCGGCTTCGAGGGGTAGTTAGGAGGTCCCAGGCAGGAGGCCTCACCTTTTCGATCGTTGCTACTTTTGTGCTAGCCTTCTTAAGGCAAACTTGTTTAACTTATGTCTGTACTCAGATATTTGTTGCTTCCGCTGACTCTTGTGTATTCGAGCTATGTATTCGTGCCCTCGAGACCTCTGACTTGTAATATAAAGCTTGTATTATTTTTAATTTGTGTCTAGAGTTGTGTTGTGATATCTTCCCGTGAGTCCTTGATCTTGATCGTACACATTTGCGTGTATGATTAGTGTACGGTCAAATCGGGGGTGTCACAACTAGGTCGGACCCGAGCAGCCTGGGGTTAATGCAGCTCGAGGGGTGCCCCCAGCAGGGTGAACTAAAGATGCAAGCGGATACATGTCGCAGGGACGGACCCACATGACCTGGGGATGATGCAACCCCGGGAGCGCTCCTAACCGAATGAACTTGGAAAAATGTCACCTGGTTTGGTTGCCGAAGGAGTGTTGGGGTAGCCGAAGACATGCGCTGAGGAAGCTGCTCCTCACGAGCCGTCGAGGCCCTGGGCCTCGGGAGGCTCTGGAGGCTCGGGTGGCCTCTTGAGGACCGTCTCCATCTCCTCCAGGACTGCGTGGTGCCTGGCCTCCTTACCCGCCAGGGTGCTCCGCAGGTTGCGCTGGAAGGCGGCAGCTACGCTCGGCAGGTGGAACGAAATGCGAACGTAGCTGTGAGGTGGACCCTCACACCATCCAACACGTGAAGGCCAGAAGCACTCCTGAGATACAGCCCTGTTGAGCCCTGGGATGTCGATGCAGACGCGTGGCTCACCACCCTCGCCTGGGTGGGGAGCAGCACCAGGTGGGCAGCGGTCGCCTCGTATTGCTCTTGCTTCCTGAAGCTCCTGAGATGCCTTGGTGATGAACTCCTGACCGCCGGGCACTCCTCGCCTGGTGTCCTCCTGAGGGAAACGTGCCGCGAAGCACGCCTCCACGTGGTGCCCGAGTGCCTCCCTCGTGATGTTGGCCAGGTCCGAGGCCCTCCAGAAGAGAGCCCCCGAACCCTGCCCGAGGTGGGCACCGTGCGCGCCTCCCTATGCGAGGGAGGGAGGATCGCCAGGCGCTGGCGCAGATCCTGAAGTGGTGCCGCTGGAGGTGCCGCTCCCTTGAGGCCCAGCGTGGAGTAGCTTCTTCTTCCTCTTGGGGTTGGCCTCAGGAGGGTACTACACACCCGCGATGTCAGGGTCTTCGATTGATGCAGTTTGGAAGGCGCACTCGAGGGAGCACACCATTGGGGAACATAGTAATTTCAAAAAATTCCTATGCACACGCAAGATCATGGTGATGCATAGCAATGAGAGGGGAGACTATGTCTACGTACCCTCGTAGACCGAAAGCGGATGCGTTTATCAACGTGGTTGATGTAGTCGTACACCTTCACGATCCGTCCCGATCAAGTATCGAACGTACGGCACCTCTGCGTTCAGCACACGTTCAGCTCGATAACGTCCTTGCCTTCTTGATCCAGCAAGAGGGGCGAAGTAGTATATGAGTTCCGGCAGCACAACGACGTGGTGACGGTGTTGGTGAAGAGCAATCTCCGCAGGGCATCGCCTAAGCACTACGAAAACTATTACGGAGGATAAACTAGAGGGGACGGGGTTGCCGGCACACGGCTTGGTGTTTCTTGATGTCTTGGGTGCTAGCCCTACCCCTCTATTTATATGTTGAGCCTTGGGGTCGAAACTTGGAGTAAAGGCCTCCACCAAGTCGATTTCACCCGAAAGGCAAGAGTCCTTCTCGGACTCCAAGGCCAGACGCCCGGGTTCCCGGCGTCCGGACCCAGACGCCCGGGTTCCCGGCGTCCGGACCCAGACGCCAGGGACCCTGGCGTCTGGCCCCTGGACTCCGCAAAACTTCCTTTTGCGCTTTCCAAAAACCTTGTGGGCTTTCCCCTTTGGCCCAAATAAAGTGTTCTCGTACCCAAACATTTCGGGAAATGTCTGGAACCCCTTCCAGTGAATTGCGGAACCCTTCCGGAGACCAAACAATATTATCCCATATATCAAACTTTATCTCCGGACCATTCCGGAGTTCCTCGTCATGTCTGTGATCTTATCCGGAACTCCGAACAACATTCGGTTGCCAACATACATAACTCATAAATACTATATCGTCAACGAACGTTAAGCGTGCGGACCCTACGGGTTCGAGAACTATGTGGACATGACCGAGACACTTCTCTGGTCAATAACCAATAGCGGAACCTGGATGCCCATATTGGCTCCTACATATTCTACGAATATCTTTATCGGTCGAACCGCATAACAACATACGTTGTTCCCTTTGTCATCGGTATGTTACTTGCCCGAGATTCGATCATCGGTATCTCAATACCTAGTTCAATATCATTACCGGAAAGTCTCTTTACTCATTATGTAATGCATCATGCCGCAACTAACTCATTAGTTACATTGCTTGCAAGGCGTATAGTGATGTGCATTACCGAGAGGGCCCAGAGATACCTCTCCGACAATCGGAGTGACAAATCCTAATCTTGATCTATGCCAACTCAACAAGTACCTTTGGAGACACCTGTAGAGCACCTTTATAATCACCCAGTTACATTGTGACGTTTGGTAGCACACAAAGTGTTCATCCGGTAATTGGGAGTTGCATAATCTCATAGTCATAGGAACATGTATAAGTCATGAAGAAAGCAATAGCAGTAAACTAAAACGATCAAGTGCTAAGCTAATGGAATGGGTCAAGTCAATCACATCATTCTCCTAATGATGTGATCCCGTTTATCAAATGACAACTCATGTCTATGGTTAGGAAACATAACCATCTTTGATCAACGAGCTAGTCAAGTAGAGGCATACTAGTGACACTCTGTTTGTCTATGTATTCACACATGTATTATGTTTCCGGTTAATACAATTCTAGCATGAATAATAAACATTTATCATGATATAAGGAAATATAAATAACAACTTTATTATTGCCTCTAGGGCATATGTCCTTTAGTCTCCCACTTGCACTAGAGTCAATAATCTAGTTCACACCATCATGTGATTTAACACCAATAGTTCACATCTTTATGTGATTAGTTCACATCTCCATGTGACTAACACCCAAAGGGTTTACTAGAGTCAATAATCTAGTTCACATCTCTATGTGATTAACACCCAAAGAGTGATCATGTTTTGTTTGTGAGAAAAATTTAGTCAACGGGTCTGTAACATTCATATTTGTATGTATTTCGCAAATATCTATATCTACAATGCTTTGCACGGAGCTACTCTAGCTAATTTCTCCCACTTCCAATATGTATCCAAATCGAGACTTAGAGTCATCCAGATCGATGTAAAAAAGCGTGCATCGACGTAACTCTTTACGATGAACTCTTTCATCACCTCCATAACCAAGAAATATTTCCTTAGCCCTCTAAGGATAATTTTGACCGCTGTCTGGTGATCTACTCCTAGATCACTATTGTACTCCCTTGCCAGAAAAATGCTAAGGTATACAATAGGACTGGTAAACAGCATAGCATACTTTATAGAACCGATGACTGAGGCATATGGAATGACTTTTCCTTGTCTTTCTATTTTCTGCCGTGGTCAGGTTTTGAGTCTTTACTCAACTTCACACCTTGCAACACAGGCAAGAGCTCCTTCTTTGACTGTTCCATTTTGAACTACTTCAAAATCTTATCAAGGTATGTACTCATTGAAAAAACTTATCAAGCGTCTTGATCTATCTCTATAGATCTTGATGCTCAATGTGTAAGCAGCTTCATCGAGGTCTTTCTTTGGAAAACTCTTTTCAAACACTCCTTTATGCTTTCCAGAAAATTCTACATTATTTCTGATCAACAGTATGTCATTCACATATACTTATCAGAAATGTTGTAGTGCTCCCACTCACTTTCTTGTAAATACAGGCTTCACCGCAAGTCTGTATAAAACCATATACTTTGATCACTTTATCAAAGCATATATTCCAACTCCGAGATGCTTGCACCAGTCCATAGATGGATCACTGGAGCTTGCTCACTTTGTTAGCACCTTTAGGATCGACAAAACCTTCTGGTTGCATCATATACAACTCTTCTTTAAGAAATCCATGAAGCAATACAGTTTTGACATCCTTTTGTCGGATTTCACAAAATGCGGCAACTGCTAACATGATTCGGACAGACTTTTAAGCATCGATACGAGTGAGAAAATCTCATTGTAGTCAACACCTTGAACTTGTCGAAAACATTTTGCGACAATTTGAGCTTTGTAGATAGTAACACTACTATCAGCGTCCGTCTTCGTCTTGAAGATCCATTTATTCTTAATGTGTAACACCCTCGATGCGACTATAGCTCCCACGTGTCGAGGCACGACTTAGAGACATAATCGCATTGAAGGCATATGTCGCAAGTTAGGCAATCTTCACAACATCCCATGTAATATGATAATAAAAGGGAGATAACAATAGTTGGCTTACACTCGCCACGTCAATCAGGTACATAAATAACATTACATCATCCAAACACTCATGGCCCGACTACGGCGCCAAAATAAAGAGAACCCAACATGCAACAACGGTCCCGTTCACCCCCAACTGGGCACCACTACTGATCATCGGGAAAGGAAACATAGTAATGTTGAGAGTCTTCGTCGAACTCCCACTTGAGCTCATACGCGTCTCTTGAAGCAGAATCATCAGGCCCTGCATCTGGTGTAATAGTAATCTGTGAGCCACAGGGACTCAGCAATCTCGCACCCTCGCGATCAAGACTATTCAAGATTATAGGTAAGGCAAGGTAAAATATGAGTGGAGCTGCAGCAAGCGACTAGCAAGTATGGTGGCTAACTTATTCGCAAAAGAGAGCGAGAAGAGGAGGCAAAGCACGAGCGAGAAGCTAGAGAACAACCTGCGCAAACATAACTCCAACATCGTGTCCACTTCCCAGACTCCGCCGAGAAGAGGCCATCACGGTAACACACTCAGTTGATTCATTTTAATTAATTAAGGTTCAAGTTATCTACAACCGGACATTAACAAATTCCCATCTGCCCATAACCGCGGGCACGGCTTTCGAAAGTTCAAACCCTGCAGGGGAGTCCCAACTTAGCCCATGACAAGCTCTCGCGGTCAACGAAGGAATAGACCTCCTCCCAAGACATTCCGATCAGACTCGAAATCTCGGTAACTCAAGACACTTCGACAGGTTAAAACAAGACCAGCAACACCGCCCGAATGTGCCGACAAATCCTGATAGGAGCTGCACATATCTCTTTCTCAGGGCACACTCGGATGAGACATCCTACGAGTAAAACCAACCCTCAAGTTGCCCCGAGGTGGCCCCGCAGTCTACTCGGTCGGACCAACACTCAGAGGAGCACTAGCCCGGGGGGGGGGTTTAAAATAAGATGACCCACGGGCTCCGGAAACCCGAGGGAAAAAGAGGCTAGGTGGCAAATGGTAAGACCAAGGTTGGGCATTGCTGGAAAAGCTTTAATCAAGGCGAACTATCAAGGGGTTCCCATTATAACCCAACCGCGTAAGAAACGCAAAATCCGGGAACATAACACCGATAAGACGGAAACTAGGGCGGCAAGAGTGGAACAAAACACTAGGCGAGAGGCCGAGCCTTCCACCCTTTACCAAGTATATAGATGCATTAAGATAACAAGGCAATATAATGATATCCCAACAAGTAAAAAAAAGATGTTCCAACAAGGAACGGCCTCCAATCTTCACCTGCAACTAGCAACACTATAAGAGGGGCTGAGCAAAGCGGTAACATAGCCAATCAACGGTTTGCTAGGACAATGGTGGGTTAGAGGTTTGACATGGCAATTTTGGAGGCTTGCAAGCAAGTGGTAGGCATCATAGCATTGGCATAGCAAAAGAGCGAGCAAACTAGCATAGCAAAGATAGTAGTGATTTCGAGGGTATGATCATCTTGCCTGCACAGTTGTCAGAGTTGACTGGATCCTCGAAAGCAAACTCAACAGGCTCCTCGATAGCGAACTCGTCTCCCGGCTCTACCCAAACAAGACAAACAGCAACAAGGATACAATCAACCACGTGCAAACTCAGACAACACGATGCAAAGATGATATGCTATGCGGGATGCAAAATGCAAGATATGGCAGGAAATGCATGAACCTGGCCTCAACTTGGAATTCCAAGTGTGCCGCTGGAAAGATGAGATGAAATCGCTTGAAAACGATATAAAGAACGCCGGAATCGGAGTTACGGTTTGGAAATGGCAAGCGATTCAAAAATGACACCGGTCTGTGATTTACAGCAAGTAGGCATCTAAATGCAACGAGATGAACATGCTACAACACTCAAACATGGCATCAAAATACATGGCAGGGAAGCATTCAAGATGCTTAACAAAAGTCTAGCACTGAGCTACGGCCAATTCATCCATTAGGAGGTCCAAACAAGCATGGCAAAAACGCAAATGGTAAAACAGATCTCAGACTTAGTGAAATTAACACTTGTCTGGAATTTCAGATCATATAGCCCTCTTCGGAGCAACAAAACAACATGCTACAGGACATGAACATGACAAATAAAGACATGGCATGGAGCTACTCAACAAGCTTAACAAAAGTCCCTTAGTGACCTTGAGTCAAAAGGGATCACAAAATATACTAACAAGCATACGAACATAGCAAAAACATAATCAGTTTTCAGACTTAGTGAAAACTGGGACATGCTGAAACATAACTCACGAAGGCATGTTTACGAGCTCGATGCAGTCACCATGGTGCAAGTCATGGCAAGACAAGCATACATCCCTTAAGAAGGCACAAAATTCAAGCTATACATGGCAAGAACAATGGCATAGCATGCACGGATCAGCTACAATAACATCGGCAAAATCGCAAACAAGTTGACGATCTGCCCAGATTCGCAACGAAGCAAAAGTAGAGCTCGATTGACTCAAGCTAGGGTGCTCCATAATTGCAAACAAAGACATAGATGGATATAGCACTACAATATTAACAAAACTCCCTTACTGATCATCCTCAAAAGAGGCACGGATCGCTAGGAAACAACATGAACATATGGCATCGTGAACTAAACAATCCCAGGACTTAGTGAAATTACTAAGTCCCTGAAAACAGAATTAGCAAGTGCACCACTTTGCAAGCTTGCACAAGTCACCACACACATCCTAAAAATATATGGGTTTCACCTCTGGAAACATGACAAAACCCTTAACAAAACACATGTAGAACTCACGGGCATAGCATGCACACAATAATCATGGCAAAAATGACAAAAGTGCTAAACGGAGTAACAGATCTGACAATTAACTCAAGTAGCCCTCTTCTAACAGCATTTCGGGCATCACGATGAGCTCAAATGAAAATGATGCAATGGAATGAAATGATGTACCCTCTGAGATGAACATTTTGATATGCTATATGCCCAAATCGAAGCTACGGATGCAAAGTTACGGGGCCGTGAACAGGGGCATATGAACTAAAAATATCCGGGACTTGGTGAAAAAAACTACCCCTAGGGTCTACTGTAGCAACCCCGATCCAGATCGGATCTCGCGGCACTGTAGCTGGCCGGACCCGAGTTCGCCGGAGTCGGCGTGGAGGAGGGAGGAGGCGGCCGGCGAGGGCGCGGTCGCCGGTGGCCGAGGCGGCGGCGGTGGCGGCCGGAGCTGGGGCGACGCCGGCGAGCTCCTGCGGCGACTCGGGGCGGCGACCCCAACGACGAGGCGGCGGCGGACCGGGACGGCGGCGGCGGACGGCTGGGCGGCAACGGCCGGGCGGGGCGGCGGCGGCGGCGGAGGCGGCGGTCGGGCCGAGGAGGGAGGCGGCGCGGGGCGGCCGGCTCGCGGGCTCGCTGGGGCCTCGCCTGGGCCGGGTGGGCCGGCGGCGGTGGGAGGTGGCGGCCGC